>NW_024609846.1:218019900-218029900 GCF_016920785.2 Ixodes scapularis | reverse complement strand
GATGGCGCTGCGCAGTTAACGGCTCGAAAACCGGAGCCTTGCTTAAGGTTCGTTAGATGACGCCACTATTCATTCATTTGTTTTTAATTTTTTTTTTTTAGTTTTTACTTTTTGTTTAAATTAATTGATTTGATTTTACATTACGTCGTCTCGTCATATAAACAGAAAATATTTAAACAATTTAGGCGCGCCTCCGCATCTATTTGGGCGCCGACCACCTGGCGGCGCTACTTATTTTCCAAATTCTGTTTACACAGTATGACGGCGTTTTCATCTATCTAGCGGTCTCCTACATTTTTTTTTTTTTTTTATTATTATTATTATTTTTTTTTTTGCTTTTGTTTTGCGTTGTTCCTGCGGAGTGATAGTTCTTGGTTCTTGGTGAGCTCGGACGCTTTCCAACGCGTTAAGATTCTGGAGTGCAAACTTGTAAGAAACCTTTGCAACCGTGAGTAGTATGCAGTCGGCGCTGCTTGCACGCGATGTATTTTCGACGCGTTTTGTCCGTCTTATTGCCCGCGTGCGTTGGCGTACCTGGTTTCTGAAAGTGTGCGCGTCTCCCACGTGCATCTTAAACCATGCGTGGTCATTGCATGTTTTCGCTTGAGGAGATATCCATTTCCACCAGTGAGTAGTGTTCATTCGCCGCCGCTTCATCGCGATGTGCTTTTGACGTCTTTTTGCTTCTCTGTGCCGCCCGCCCTCCGTGCTTTCCGAAGGTGAGCGCATGGTTTCGCTTTGCAGTGCGCGCTCTGCAGCGTGGTGTTGTGGCGTGGTTCCGGTGAAAGTGCCTGTGGGTGACCTCGCGTGCGTCCGTAATTCCCTGCCTTCGGCCTACTCAGCGTGGACGTCATTTCTGTCCTGTGACCTGCTGCTCAGTGCTCAGTGCTCAGTGCTGTGCTTGTGCAAGGCCTCTGGTGTGGGTGCCGTGTCCTACGTATCGCCCAACTAGGTTCTACTTGTGCCCCTTATTAATTCATTAATATGTGTCGTGTGTGTGTGTGCTCTTTGAGCAGTTTCCGTTCTTGTGCCGTCCGTCCAGTGAAAGGATTTTTTTATTTTTTTTTTATTAAGTTACGGCGCCTGTTTTCGTGCAGCTCTACGTGGTCGTGTCCTCGTACGCAGTGCTGTGTTTGTGGAAAGTCTCTCGTTGTGTTGTGTTGTGCAGTGCAGTGCAGTGCAGTGCAGTGCAGTGCTGTGCGTGCGCCAAAGCCTCTGGATAAAAGAAAAAATATATATATATATATATATATAAATACACATTTTTTTTTCTAATTTTTTTTTTATTAATTTTACATGTGGTAAGTATGCATGACTTATACCATCCTTTGTATTGATTTATTTGGGTCGTGTCTTTTTTTTCCACATTATTAGCCTTCTTGTTCTCCTCCTCCTCCTCCTGCTTATCATTATTGTAGAAATGTTTTCCTTTTTCTTTTTTTCCTCTTTCTTTCTAAGCTTTTAGTTTCCACCAGAGTGTCGAACCGAATTTTTTATTGGTTTGCTTCGATTTGCGGGAGCACAAAAGTAATGTAGGACATTAAAATAGCACAACAAATAGAAGAACAAGAGGTATACAGGACAGGCGCTGATGTTGAACTAGTTTCATTCAGGAAAAGTGAACATGTATATACACACGACAGGCAAAGCAGCACATATTCTTAAGGGTAGAAGATATCTGAGCTGGGATGCTGGTGTCTCCCAGCACGATCAAACCATCCGGGGCTATTGCCGCCTTCTCGGCTGCCCTCGGCACTTATCGTGAATAAAAGCTATATATGTATGTTTACTTTTCCTGGATAAAACTAGTTGAAAGTGAGTGCCTGTCCTGTATACTCCTTGTCCTCGTCTTTTTTGCGCTATTTTATATATTTTACTAAGATGAACCAACAGCGTACCGTATTAAAAAGAAAAAGAAGAAGCTAAAGTGATATTATATTTACCTGGTGCTTCTTTTCGTAATAGGCACTATTTCAAGAGTGCAAACGGGTATCTTTCCATTCATTTGTAGGGTTCGCTTATTTTCAGGTGCCGAGAAATAAATTGCTTTATTTAAATTTGATGGAGCAGTAAATGACAAGCTACATACATATCTGTCTTTCCTTGTTTTTTTTTTTTTTTAGTGTTATATTTTAGCCTGAATTTAAAAGTTATCAGTCTGTTGGATCGCCTAAAATACAGGTGATTGGCATTTGAGGTTTTTTTTCTTTACAAGATAATGGTTGATTCAATTTAGCAAGTAAGCATCAATTGTGCTACTTTTTTTTCCTTCATCTTAAATAGAGCTAAGCAATCAACTCGACATGACGGCTACTTAATTTGTCGCTTTCTTACCGCCTGTTTTCCGAAACTGTGTGCTTTCTTTTCGTCGTCATCGACTTTGGGCTGCCGCTCTAAGTCCATAGAGCTTTTTTTTTTTTTTTTTTTTTTTTTCAGCTATCCCTGCCGTACACCCTTGTACTTCTATTCATCGTCAGACTAATAGACAGTTATATTTTCTTCCGTACAGTTCCAAGTTGGCGGGTCAGTTTCGGTTCGGCTGAAACTAACTCCTCGGTTCCGGTTTTTCGTTCGCTTCGGTTTTCGGTTCGACACTCTGGTCTTCACCGTGCATGGCACCCCCCCCCCCCCCCACCCCCTTCCTTCCTTCCTTCCCTCCCTCCCTCCCTCCCTCCCTCCCTCCCTCCCTCCCTCCCTCCCTCTCTCCCCTCTTCTCCTCCCTGCAAGAAAACAAACTGTCGTTTCGAAATGTTTTCTTACTTGAACTGTGAAGGTTTTCAAGTGCATTTCCTTTCCTCCTTTATTGAGCGCACAATTCTAGAGTGGAACTTCCCTTCTGACATTGCAATAAAGTTTCCTGCACAAGGAAGAAAAACCTGCCATTTGACCTCCCTTGTGTGTGCAAAGTGTCAATGTTCCTATATTATGCTTGAACATGGTCTTTTTGTCTTCCTATTTGTCGCAGAAATCATGTATGTGTAGGGTGTGTATTTTCCAGTTTTAACCGAAAAACACTGATAAACATCCGTCGGTGACGAAAATACAAAATCGGTTAAAACCGAAAAACACCGGTGGTAGAGTATTTTCGCCCTGGTTAAAACCGAAACACACCGGTCGTTGCACGTTTCCAACCTAGCGAAACCCTTTCCCCGTAGAGGTTCGTCAAACGTGATATCTCGTGGATCCTGCATTCTTCCGGTGTTTATACATGGCTTGCACGTGGTTTCAGTCCGCCCTCCTTTCTGGGGGTCAAAAGCGTCTAGTTAACGCAGTGGAAGCGAAGCTTTCACACGCCTTTCCCCCTTTGTGTCGCCCATGGCCCCTTTTTGTGGAAAAATTAACGCAGTGGAGGGTACGCTCTCACGTGCCCTTTCCTTATTGTGTCTGGCCAAGTAATGTCGGTGCAAGCCATGTATTCAGAGGTTGCTGTGGTTCCTGGAAGACACTACCAGCATCCGTGTCGTACAGGGCTACTGACCTTTCAGTACTGATATGCGTTCCTTGTTATCTGTTTAGTTTCCATGGGCTTTTGGGGAAACGGTAAAAGGGTTTTGTTGGCGGGGTAGTTTTTCGGCTGTATATAAAAGGACCGTTCTGTAAAAAAAAATTGCAGACGTGTTTGAGAAGGCGCGTCCGTCCCGCGTTTGCGGGGGTTTTTTCAACGTGAGACTTGCTTCCCTTCGTCGTCACGCGGAGTAGAAGGCCACCAGGATGGGAAGTAAGCGGAAAGCTCAGGATGGGACAACGCTACAGATTTCATGGATGAATCGTCGTTCTAGTTCCGCGTGCCAATTGTTAATCCGTGCATAAACGTGCAGCTACCAAAGGGATTTGTGGCTTATGAAAGTATCTACCGGCTGGTCCTCCGAGACGAGAGCTAGCTGAGTGTCCCAGAATCAGAGTTTCTTTGTTACCGCCATTATGTCGCGACTAGCACCGTTGCAGTGTTATTTTGGAAACTGCACTTACCTGACTGGCCACTACTGTCCCAAGCCTCGCTGGGCATTTTGGGATTTCCTGTGTCCAGCGCAAATGTGGAGCGTGCGTTTTCAAGATTGCGGATTGTGAACCGCAAGGAACTTGCTGCCATGACGGATGCAAGCCTTCGAAGTATGCCTGCATCTACTATAATAACCAACTGTGAGAAATAGATGCTTCCTCAAGAAGTGTATGAAATATGTGAATAAAATTGGAACTCTCTGTCTGTGATCAATCGCATTTTTTCCACCGATAATCACCGATTTTAGCCTCGTCGTGAGACGTTCCACCGAAATACACCGGTGTTTTGAAAATAAATAAACACCGAAAAACATCCGCCGATTTTTCTCACAAATAAACACCGGAAAGTACACACCCTATGTATGTGTATGTATGTATGTATGTATATATATATATATATATATATATATATATATATATATATATATATATATATATATATATATATATATATATATATCGCACTTTATGGATTAATCTTGCACGACCTGTGAAAACCACGTATCTCTGGCTTTCCTCACGTTCGATTTTCGAGCAATTTCTGAAGCTAGCTTGGGGAGATTGATTTCGCTCGCACACAATTCGAGGCGCGAGGACGAGCATGTACGAACGCCTACGTAGTCGGGACGGTAAACAAAACTTACACAAATTAGAATCCTGCGCAGATAATAAAAGAAAGAGCAACAAAAAAGTATGGGCGTCTTTCTTTACTAATTTCTTTCTTTTTTTTTTTTCTTTTTTAGGATTGTAAGCGGACGGGCTTCTTAAACGATACCAAAAAGCGAGACACAATTTGACAAACGGGTCACGTCACAAGAAAGAAAATCCCACATCCTCAAGCGTGTAAAAAATGCACGCAATATCTACAGTACTGGAATTGGAAGCGCTGCCAGTCTCGCGTGCACTAGCCCAAATCGCGTTGCTCCCGCTCACGTCAAAGCGACACAGACCTCGTCGGAAAGGTACGCTTTCTGACGCGGTCAACCGGTAAAAACACTATATATTGTAAAATTCTGTACTTTGGACGTGATTAATTCAGACTGCTTTGCGGCTAACTAAGCGCGCGTTCCTTCCCAATGAAACGAAAGAGCGAGATTAGAAATAGAGGAAATAATTCCCGTGAAAAGAAAGAAATTCGTCTCTTATTGAGCTTGGCAGTAAAGCACGCGACATCTCCAGTATTCCGTTTGAAAGCGTTGTCCATGGCAACTGCAGTAGTGTACAGTGTTCGGCTCTCGCCCAGTTGAAAGCGCCAGAAAGCCCGTGTCGCCTCGCGACACGGGTAACCGCTAGAAAACACGCACATTTTAAAGTCGCGTGTTTTGCACTTGATTCCTCGGAAGTACTTTGTGGGAGACGAAGCGGGCGTTCCATGCCAAGGACACGGAAGAGAGAGATTAGAAATAGAGCGAACAATTCGCGTGAAAAGAATAATATTTGTCTCCTATCAAACTTGCCAGAAAAGTAAGCGAGATTTCCAGTATTCCGTTTGAAAGCGCTGCCCGTCGCAAGTGCAGTAGTGTACAGTGTTCGGCTCTCGCCCAGTTGAAAGCGCCAGAAAGCCCGTGTCGCCTCGCGACACGGGTAACCGCTAGAAAACACGCACATTTTAAAGTCGCGTGTTTTGCACTTGATTCCTCGGAAGTACTTTGTGGGAGACGAAGCGGGCGTTCCATGCCAAGGACACGGAAGAGAGAGATTAGAAATAGAGCGAACAATTCGCGTGAAAAGAATAATATTTGTCTCCTATCAAACTTGCCAGAAAAGTAAGCGAGATTTCCAGTATTCCGTTTGAAAGCGCTGCCCGTCGCAAGTGCAGTAGTGTACAGTGTTTGGCTTTCGCCCAGTTGAAAGCGCCAGAAAGCCCGTGTCGCCTCGCGACACGGGTAACCGCTAGAAAACACGCATCTTTTTCTTTTGTTAATCCCGTGCTTCTCACTTCGTTCCTTGAGAGGACTTTGTCGGAAACTAAGTGGCGGGGCCTTCCAAACGAAACCAATGGTAGAAACAATGAAGTGAGCAAAGAAGAGTAGTGTAAAGAAAGAAAATTGCCTATTATGAAGCCTGCCGTAAACACGCGCGATACCGCGAGCATTCGCATTAAAAGCAGTGACAATCTCACTTACTATAGCGCTCATTGTTCGGCTCTGACACAATTCAAAACGCATGAAACGCCCCGTGTAAATATTGGTTTACTTTGTAATAACAAAGTCGATAAACTTTCTGTTGACCATGTTAACATGAACTGAAAGTCGAAAAGAAGTAATCAAAGTCAAGCAGGGGTCAGCACGTTTTTAATAAAAAGCGAGAAATAATTTTTTTATAGGGGTAGGATGTATGTACGTATGTATGTATATATATAGAGGCACACAGGAAAAAAAGAACATATATATATATATATATATATATATATATATATATATACACACAAACATACATACATACATACATATGTATATATATACAAGGAGAGAGAGAGGGGAAAAAAATAAGAAAGAAAGAAGGACAAATAAATGATACTGAATAACGAGGAGCCACATGAGTGAGAGACAGTAAGTCAGTAAGTCAGTCAGTCAGTCACCGAAACTGATAACCACAAACTATGTACAGAATGCTCTTGAAGGATCTTCTTTATACTTATCGGTGCTATTATGTGGAGGTGGGGTCTGTCGAGCGTTCGATTGGTGCGAGCGGCGTCTGACGACGTGGCCGACGCCTTTCGTCGCCGTCTCGGCCGCTGCCTCCGCCGAATGGTCGTTACAGCAAGGTACCTGCGATCTCTGGCGTCTGCCGTTGGGGTCGGTTCTCGGGTGCACCTGTGTCTTGAAAACGAATGCGAGAGGAGGGTGTTTCGGAGCGTCCGCGCTAACCGAACGGTGTGAAATGACGAGTGCGTTCTGACCGAAGGCCGGGGTGCGTCCTCGCGTCCTCACGGGACCTGAAAGCTCGGCAACGCTGCGAAGGCGTCGTCAATGATTTTTTTGGCGTACGACTTTCTGTTGCTACGACGAGAAAGAAATTTATGCGCTTCTTGCCGCGTCGGTACCGACCTCGGTCGGGGATATTCCGGCTGCGCGCTCGAACGTGCTTCATTTCTTCTTGGATTTGGAAGTAATTCCTAAGCGTTGTGTGTGTTTGCGGTTCGTAAGGGGCGCCTGACGGTGGCCCCGCGTCCGCGCGTTGGTAGGGTTTTGGGCGACCCACCACGAAAAGATTACCTGGTTGATCCTGCCAGTAGTCATATGCTTGTCTCAAAGATTAAGCCATGCATGTCTAAGTACATGCCGAAACAAGGCGAAACCGCGAATGGCTCATTAAATCAGTTATGGTTCCTTAGATCGTTTCTTCCTACTTGGATAACTGTGGCAATTCTAGAGCTAATACATGCAGTGAGCCCGAAGCCCCTCGGGGCGACGGGGGCTTTTATTAGACCAAGATCAATCGGGCTTCGGTCCGTTTTGTGTGGTGACTCTGGATAACTTTGTGCTGATCGCACGGCCACGAGCCGGCGACGTTTCTTTCAAGTGTCTGCCTTATCAACTGTCGATGGTAGGTTATGCGCCTACCATGGTTGTTACGGGTAACGGAGAATCAGGGTTCGATTCCGGAGAGGGAGCCTGAGAAACGGCTACCACATCCAAGGAAGGCAGCAGGCGCGCAAATTACCCACTCCCGGCACGGGGAGGTAGTGACGAAAAATAACAATACGGGACTCTTTTGAGGCCCCGTAATTGAAATGAGTACACTCTAAATCCTTTAACGAGGATCCATTGGAGGGCAAGTCTGGTGCCAGCAGCCGCGGTAATTCCAGCTCCAATAGCGTATACTAAAGTTGCTGCGGTTAAAAAGCTCGTAGTTGGATCTCAGTTACAGGCGGGAAGTGCGTGGACACCACGTTACGGCCCGTGCTGAACATCATGCCTGTCGTGGCTTGGTTCCCTTCATCAGGTGCCTTGCTTTGGCCGGTGCGTTTACTTTGAAAAAATTAGAGTGCTCAACGCAGGCGATTCGCCTGAATAACAGTGCATGGAATAATAGAACAAGATCCTGTTTCTGTTCTGTTGGTTTTTGGAATACAGGATAATGATTAAGAGGGACAGACGGGGGCATTTGTATTGCGGCGCTAGAGGTGAAATTCTTGGACCGTCGCAAGACGAACTACTGCGAAAGCATTTGCCAAGAATGTTTTCATTGATCAAGAACGAAAGTTAGAGGTTCGAAGGCGATCAGATACCGCCCTAGTTCTAACCATAAACGATGCCAACCAGCGATCCGCCTGAGTTACTCAAATGACTCGGCGGGCAGCTTCCGGGAAACCAAAGTATTTGGGTTCCGGGGGAAGTATGGTTACAAAGCTGAAACTTAAAGGAATTGACGGAAGGGCACCACCAGGAGTGGAGCCTGCGGCTTAATTTGACTCAACACGGGAAAACTTACCCGGCCCGGACACTGGGAGGATTGACAGATTGAGAGCTCTTTCTTGATTCGGTGGATGGTGGTGCATGGCCGTTCTTAGTTGGTGGAGCGATTTGTCTGGTTAATTCCGATAACGAACGAGACTCTAGCCTATTAAATAGGTGCGTGGTTCTCTGCACCTTGCACCCTTCTTAGAGGGACAAGCGGCTCCTAGCCGCACGAAACAGAGCAATAACAGGTCTGTGATGCCCTTAGATGTCCGGGGCCGCACGCGCGCTACACTGAAGGAAGCAGCGTGTTTTTATCCCTGTCTGTAAAGACTGGGTAACCCGTGGAACCTCCTTCGTGATTGGGATAGGGGCTTGCAATTGTTCCCCTTGAACGAGGAATTCCCAGTAAGCGCGAGTCATAAGCTCGCGTTGATTACGTCCCTGCCCTTTGTACACACCACCCGTCGCTACTACCGATTGAATGATTTAGTGAGGTCTTCGGACCGATACCCGGAGCGGCCTTTCGGTTGCGCCGGTGTGTTGGAAAGATGACCAAACTTGATCATTTAGAGGAAGTAAAAGTCGTAACAAGGTTTCCGTAGGTGAACCTGCGGAAGGATCATTACCGGATGTTATTTGGCATCGTTTTGTCTTCTTCCTCTTGTACGGGGAATGGACTCGATGTGCGAATTTATCTGGCGCCGATCCCGACCAAGCTTGGATGCCGTCGGGACGGCACAAAAAAAAAAACAACTGTGGTTCGGATGTGCCTTTTTCTTTGGGTGGCCTCCGTTCCTTTCGATGATGCGCCCAGCGGGAGCCCTCTGCTGCCTCGATTGAGACGAGATTTCAAGTGCACCGGGACAATCCGCGGGTTACAAAAGGCGCATCGCCCCCTTTTTCGTCTCTTCTCGAGGATCGCCCTTTTGTTTTGATTAACGAAGAGGCGTTTGAGAAGAAGCTTTTTTTTGCGCTTTCGAGATGGCATGGGATGTGCCGGGCGAGAAAAAAAAACAACAACTTGTGTTTTGTCGTACTGATTGAAAAATCCAAAAACACGACTCTAAGCGGTGGATCACTCGGTTCTCGGGTCGATGAAGAACGCAGCCAGCTGCGAGACTTGGTGTGAATTGCAGGACACACTGAGCACTTACTCTTTGAACGCACATTGCGGCCTCGGGCCTTCCCGTGGCTTCGTCTGTGTGAGGGTCGGATCATATATCAAGAGAGGAGAATTTGTTTTCTACCTCGTTTTGACTGTGTCGGATCGTGGGCAGCACGCAGTTTTATGCTTTCTTGCGTTGCGTTTTCTTTGAGCAAATGCACGAGTGGTGCGATTGCACGCGTGCGCTTAACCAGTCCTCCTCCTCCTACGAGTTTTTATCGAACACTGCATGGGAAAACGAAACTCGATGGATACCGTTTGTGGAAAATCCCGTACCAAAAAAATCTTTCGCACGTTGAACGGCGCTGTGACGTCGGTGCGTTAGAAACGGAGATTTGAAACGGTTTCTTTTCGATCGATTCTGTTTTCTTTGGCGTGGATGTTGTTCGAGTGGAAAAACCGTGGGACGGAGTTGGCGTTGGCGCGTTGA
>NW_024609846.1:218014900-218017400 GCF_016920785.2 Ixodes scapularis | reverse complement strand
AATCCGAGTGAGGGAGTGTGATTTTCGTGCCGGACCGTACCCACATCCGCAGCAGGTCTCCAAGGTGAACAGCCTCTAGTCGATGGACCAATGTAGGTAAGAGAAGTCGGCAAAACGGATCCGTAACCTTGGAATAAGGATTGGCTCTGAGGACTGAGCCGGTCGGGCTGGGGACCTGAAGCAGGAACGGCACTGCACCGGGACTGGGCGGGGCTCGCTGTTCACGCGGCGCGGCCAAGCCCGGACCAGCGTCGGGACCTTCCTGTGGAAAGCCTCAGCTGCGCGGCGTCTGAGGGCTTCGTGCCCAAAGTGCTATGCTTCGGCCGGCAAAAAACAGTCAACTCAGAACTGGCACGGACCGGGGGAATCCGACTGTCTAATTAAAACAAAGCATTGCGATGGCCGCTGGTCGGTGTTGACGCAATGTGATTTCTGCCCAGTGCTCTGAATGTCAACGTGAAGAGATTCATCAAAGCGCGGGTAAACGGCGGGAGTAACTATGACTCTCTTGTGGGGGTTTTTGGAGGTCGCTCTTCCTCGATTAAGAGTTATAATACGATTTTCTTCCTTTTGTCGGGGGCGGGGGGGTTCTCTCGCTTGCCTGGTGAGGGCGTAACTCGGCTCCCCTAATCCCACTAACACTTTGGGCTTGGGTGGGTCACGTTTGGGTCCCTAGTTGGGCGGTTAAATCTCCCGAACTGGGGACTGGAGCGGCCGGTTGCGTTCCCCAATGGGTTCCAGCCATAGTGCCCTTCAGTTGCCCGACGATAAGGGAGTAAATAGGAAAAAAAAATAGCCAAATGCCTCGTCATCTAATTAGTGACGCGCATGAATGGATTAACGAGATTCCCACTGTAAAGTAAAGGGACAGATGGTGGATAATTCGATATGAGATATAAAATTTACAAGCCAGTAATTGTAACCCTTAACATTCTTTTTACAAAAAGAAAAAAAAATATATAACTTAACATTCTCCATGTTTCCAAATAGAAGAAAAAATGTAAATATGTAAATAATGTACAAATGTGTATACTGGGAGATCATGTGGATGGCCTGAATTCATAAACTAAGTATGAAAATAGAGTATACCCATCAAAACGGATCATTCTAAACTCATTGATGCAAGTGCTTTCACAAGTGTTACTGCCATATTCTCAAAATAACACATCTTTTAATGTCGTTATTTTGACCTTTAAAACCACTATTTCCCTAATTATCCTTGTACCCACCTTACATCAGTACATTATTGATAGAAATGACAAAATAATAAATATAGTTGAAAAAAAAAATTTAAGTTATATATTCTTAGCTTATCGTAATAAATACTCCACCGAAAGTAACCACTCAAACACTAGCATAATCTGTTTTCACACACATCGCTAATATTATTTCTCTACATTCGCACCATGTAAATAGCTGTACATAACCAATACGGACTTCACATAATAATTATTTCCTACTAACAAAGCATCGATTTCAAAATTATTCAAATTGTTTTGTGGCGCAATCTAGACAATATTCTACACTGTAGTTACCCCACAACTTGACATCACACACCATTATAATTGTATATTTGTATTGTCTTATTCTCTCTCTATATACAGATATTTAGATCCTTTCTTTTGCATTTATTTATTAGCGTTAACACTGTTTCACCAATTATAACTATAAAATCACTTCTTATCTTGAAACACTCAATCAAAAATCAATTCACTTTACAAAACAAGCGAGAGCCTGGCGGTCCGGATATTCCGGTCACTGGGCTTGAATAAGGCTTTCTCAAAACATATTACTTAAAACTTTTTCAAAATTTCATTAGTGATAAAATTATTTGACCAAACCATTTTTCGATTAGCTTTATTTAAGCTGACAATTACCAATAGCTATAAACGAACAAAGCAGGTGAACACATGAGCAGGTATATTTATGAATAAACATATTAATAGATTTACTAACTTATTTTACTTCTCATTTTTTACAGCTTACAATAAACCACAAGTTAAAGAAAACACCTCAAGCCAGAAGAAACAGAAACAAGACACAAGGACTGCAACGGGAAATATAAATCGCAAACTATAGAAAAGGAGATTCTAAGAATACACTTAAAGAAAATAAAAAACCCCGCGATTTTTACAGGCCCGTTCAATTGCGAGGTTTCGCTTCTTCCCTTTTTCCAATTGGCAATTTTATACAAAAAAGGCAAAAGCAATTTAGCTTTATTTATTTAATTTATTATATTTTTTTATTATTTTTATTGGATTAAACCTGTTATACCTCGAGTGGCACAGGTTGGAGAGAACTTTATTTTTCAGTCTTGTTTCCACTCTCCACTTAGAACTCTCTGTCCCTATCTACTCAATGGTTGGACGGTAACCCCAGAAGAAGTAGTATACCCAGTAGACATATGGAACTTTCATCCTAGTAATAAAACTTTAATATCATTTAATAGGTATGATCCACAAACATATATATCATCTAAAAATGTACTTCATTTATATAC
>NW_024609846.1:217999900-218009900 GCF_016920785.2 Ixodes scapularis | reverse complement strand
TATCCTCAATTTCACTTGGTCAACAGGTCCCTCGTTTTCAACAGCTCGGTGTCACTCGGAGCTCTGGACAGGTGTTCACCTCACTCACAAGTGTGGGGACGTAATCCATCCACCAAGACCATGCCGGTGAACGAAAGCTGCACGTCGAAGGAAGGAAGGCTGGCTTTAACGCTGCAGAGCCAACGAAAACGAAACTGTGTGCCTCTCTCGAGTGTCCTTGCCTTCACGTTGCTTGCACATGGCGGAAGTGTGTTCGCTCCTCGAGTTTTCTTCTTTGTTGAACCATTAGGGACGCGTGTACTCGTCGGGACTTCGTCGCGACGGTCCAGCCACCCCTCGCGTTCGCTTCGCTCACGTAAACAAGCACAACGCCAGCGTACTTCCCCGATTCGCTAAAAACAACCATCCGACTCTCGCGTAGCATTGTCACTTGCGTATTTTGTTTCTTTTACCATCCAAACCAGATGGCGCTGCGCAGTTAACGGCTCGAAAACCGGAGCCTTGCTTAAGGTTCGTTAGATGACGCCACTATTCATTCATTTGTTTTTAATTTTTTTTTTTAGTTTTTACTTTTTGTTTAAATTAATTGATTTGATTTTACATTACGTCGTCTCGTCATATAAACAGAAAATATTTAAACAATTTAGGCGCGCCTCCGCATCTATTTGGGCGCCGACCACCTGGCGGCGCTACTTATTTTCCAAATTCTGTTTACACAGTATGACGGCGTTTTCATCTATCTAACGGTCTCCTACATTTTTTTTTTTTTTTTTTATTATTATTATTTTTTTTTTTGCTTTTGTTTTGCGTTGTTCCTGCGGAGTGATAGTTCTTGGTTCTTGGTGAGCTCGAACGCTTTCCAACGCGTTAAGATTCTGGAGTGCAAACTTGTAAGAAACCTTTGCAACCGTGAGTAGTATGCAGTCGGCGCTGCTTGCACGCGATGTATTTTCGACGCGTTTTGTCCGTCTTATTGCCCGCGTGCGTTGGCGTACCTGGTTTCTGAAAGTGTGCGCGTCTCCCACGTGCATCTTAAACCATGCGTGGTCATTGCATGTTTTCGCTTGAGGAGATATCCATTTCCACCAGTGAGTAGTGTTCATTCGCCGCCGCTTCATCGCGATGTGCTTTTGACGTCTTTTTGCTTCTCTGTGCCGCCCGCCCTCCGTGCTTTCCGAAGGTGAGCGCATGGTTTCGCTTTGCAGTGCGCGCTCTGCAGCGTGGTGTTGTGGCGTGGTTCCGGTGAAAGTGCCTGTGGGTGACCTCGCGTGCGTCCGTAATTCCCTGCCTTCGGCCTACTCAGCGTGGACGTCATTTCTGTCCTGTGACCTGCTGCTCAGTGCTCAGTGCTCAGTGCTGTGCTTGTGCAAGGCCTCTGGTGTGGGTGCCGTGTCCTACGTATCGCCCAACTAGGTTCTACTTGTGCCCCTTATTAATTCATTAATATGTGTCGTGTGTGTGTGTGCTCTTTGAGCAGTTTCCGTTCTTGTGCCGTCCGTCCAGTGAAAGGATTTTTTTATTTTTTTTTTATTAAGTTACGGCGCTTGTTTTCGTGCAGCTCTACGTGGTCGTGTCCTCGTACGCAGTGCTGTGTTTGTGGAAAGTCTCTCGTTGTGTTGTGTTGTGCAGTGCAGTGCAGTGCAGTGCAGTGCAGTGCTGTGCGTGGGCCAAAGCCTCTGGATAAAAGAAAAAAAAAAAAATATATATATATATATAAATACATATTTTTTTTCTAATTTTTTTTTTTAATTAATTTTACATGTGGTAAGTATGCATGACTTATACCATCCTTTGTATTGATTTATTTGGGTCGTGTCTTTTTTTTCCACATTATTAGCCTTCTTGTTCTCCTCCTCCTCCTCCTGCTTATCATTATTGTAGAAATGTTTTCCTTTTTCTTTTTTTCCTCTTTCTTTCTAAGCTTTTAGTTTCCACCAGAGTGTCGAACCGAATTTTTTATTGGTTTGCTTCGATTTGCGGGAGCACAAAAGTAATGTAGGACATTAAAATAGCACAACAAATAGAAGAACAAGAGGTATACAGGACAGGCGCTGATGTTGAACTAGTTTCATTCAGGAAAAGTGAACATGTATATACACACGACAGGCAAAGCAGCACATATTCTTAAGGGTAGAAGATATCTGAGCTGGGATGCTGGTGTCTCCCAGCACGATCAAACCATCCGGGGCTATTGCCGCCTTCTCGGCTGCCCTCGGCACTTATCGTGAATAAAAGCTATATATGTATGTTTACTTTTCCTGGATAAAACTAGTTGAAAGTGAGTGCCTGTCCTGTATACTCCTTGTCCTCGTCTTTTTTGCGCTATTTTATATATTTTACTAAGATGAACCAACAGCGTACCGTATTAAAAAGAAAAAGAAGAAGCTAAAGTGATATTATATTTACCTGGTGCTTCTTTTCGTAATAGGCACTATTTCAAGAGTGCAAACGGGTATCTTTCCATTCATTTGTAGGGTTCGCTTATTTTCAGGTGCCGAGAAATAAATTGCTTTATTTAAATTTGATGGAGCAGTAAATGACAAGCTACATACATATCTGTCTTTCCTTGTTTGTTTTTTTTTGTGTTATATTTTAGCCTGAATTTAAAAGTTATCACTCTGTTGGATCGCCTAAAATACAGGTGATTGGCATTTGAGGTTTTTTTTCTTTACAAGATAATGGTTGATTCAATTTAGCAAGTAAGCATCAATTGTGCTACTTTTTTTTTTCCTTCATCTTAAATAGAGCTAAGCAATCAACTCGACATGACGGCTACTTAATTTGTCGCTTTCTTACCGCCTGTTTTCCGAAACTGTGTGCTTTCTTTTCGTCGTCATCGACTTTGGGCTGCCGCTCTAAGTCCATAGAGCCTTTTTTTTTTTCAGCTATCCCTGCCGTACACCCTTGTACTTCTATTCATCGTCAGACTAATAGACAGTTATATTTTCTTCCGTACAGTTCCAACTTGGCGGGTCAGTTTCGGTTCGGCTGAAACTAACTCCTCGGTTCCGGTTTTTCGTTCGCTTCGGTTTTCGGTTCGACACTCTGGTCTTCACCGTGCATGGCACCCCCCCCCACCCCCTTCCTTCCTTCCTTCCCTCCCTCCCTCCCTCCCTCCCTCCCTTCCTCCCTCTCTCCCCTCTTCTCCTCCCTGCAAGAAAACAAACTGTCGTTTCGAAATGTTTTCTTACTTGAACTGTGAAGGTTTTCAAGTGCATTTCCTTTCCTCCTTTATTGAGCGCACAATTCTAGAGTGGAACTTCCCTTCTGACATTGCAATAAAGTTTCCTGCACAAGGAAGAAAAACCTGCCATTTGACCTCCCTTGTGTGTGCAAAGTGTCAATGTTCCTATATTATGCTTGAACATGGTCTTTTTGTCTTCCTATTTGTCGCAGAAATCATGTATGTGTATGTATGTATGTATGTATTGCCACCCGCAGAGCCGAGAAGGCAACGCTCGGTCACGGTCTTCTAGAAGATTCCCGGTCATCCTCGCAGCAGACGTAACTTTCCCTCTGCTTTGTTATTCTCGAAAGTGCCAGTTCATCCTCGCCCCGAGCGCGCGACGCTCGAACCTTCTTTGCCGAACTTTCGAGATAGTGACGCACGGTAGATAAGCAGCTGCCCGCGACCTTGTCGAGTCAGTCCCAGTTTCGCTAGCGCTCTGTGTGCCGCCGAACCGCCGCCCGCTTTTCTGCTACCTCGACGCTCTTTCGTTATTTATTTTTGGTTGGCACAAGTTCGCCCATTAAATTTTTATTTTCAGTTCACTGTTCGGCTTTTCGTCACCTTCATTCGTGACATTTCTGGTGGAGGTGCGGGGTAACGCATGTCCCTGCACCGTACTCCTCCGAGGGCCCGCAGTGCAAGTTCAACACCAAGCCCACGAAGACCCAACGAAGACACAAGCAAGACCCGATAAAGTCGCCGCAACCAAGAGCTAACCCGGAACTCGGATTTCTGCCAACCAAGATCAAGCAACCAACGAGGTCAACGATGGACCCCCAGACGTCGCAGACCTCGACCACCGCCGGACCACGGCATACCACCTGCAGATTGACGGGCTGACGGAGAGACTAAACAAGACCATCGCCGACATGATCTCGATGTATGTGGACGTGGAACACAAGACGTGGGATGAGGTGGTGCCCTACATCACGTTTGCGTACAACACGGCGGTTCAAGGAACCTCTGGGATTACACCTTTTCAGTTGGTGCACGGCTGAAAGGTGACGACGATGCTCCACGCCGTGATGCCTCACGGCACCGACGAACTACGGCACCGACGAACTACGGCACCGACGAACTACGGCACCGACGAACTACGGCACCGACGAACTACGGCACCGACGAACTACGGCACCGACGAACTACGGCACCGACGAACTACGGCACCGACGAACGACAGCACCGACAAACGATGGCACCGACGATGCTTAGTTGGTCACCCAACGAGCAGAAGTACGCCAGCTAGCCCGCCTTCGCATAAAAGACCAGCAACGTGTCAAAGCTGGCCGGTACAACTTTCGTTGCCGAGACGGGGAATTCCAGCCCGGAGACAGGGTGTGGGTGTGGATGCCCATTCGTCACCGCGGCCTTAGTGAGAAACTGTTAAAACGCTGCTTTGGACCCTACAAGGTTATCCGCCGCCTTGGGGACTTGAACTACGAGGTGCTCCCCGACGGAACTCGCCCATCAGGACGCCGCCAGCCACGACCCGAAGTCGTCCACATAGTTCGACTCAAGCCGTTCTACGCGCGTTAGGATTGTGAAACTGCATGCTTGTTTTGTTTCGCCGTAATTGTTTTAGCCATTTCCGTTTTCCTTTCGTTTTGCATCGGGGCGATGCACTTTTAAAGGGGGGATAATGCCACCCGCAGAGCCGAGAAGGCAACGCTCGGTCACGGTCTTCTAGAAGATTCCCGGTCATCCTCGCAGCAGACGTAACTTTCCCTCTGCTTTGTTATTCTCGAAAGTGCCAGTTCATCCTCGCCCCGAGCGCGCGACGCTCGAACCTTCTTTGCCGAACTTTCGAGATAGTGACGCACGGTAGATAAGCAGCTGCCCGCGACCTTGTCGAGTCAGTCCCAGTTTCGCTAGCGCTCTGTGTGCCGCCGAACCGCCGCCCGCTTTTCTGCTACCTCGACGCTCTTTCGTTATTTATTTTTGGTTGGCACAAGTTCGCCCATTAAATTTTTTTTTTTTTTTTGTGAACTATATATATATATATATATATAGTTCATATATATATATATATATATATATATATATATATATATATATATATACACCAATATCGCACTTTATGGATTAATCTTGCACGACCTGTGAAAACCACGTATCTCTGGCTTTCCTCACGTTCGATTTTCGAGCAATTTCTGAAGCTAGCTTGGGGAGATTGATTTCGCTCGCACACAATTCGAGGCGCGAGGTCGGGCATGTACGAACGCCTACGTAGTCGGGACGGTAAACAAAACTTACACAAATTAAAATCCTGCGCAGATAATAAAAGAAAGAGCAACAAAAAAGTATGGGCGTCTTTCTTTACTAATTTCTTTTTTTTTTCTTTTTTAGGATTGTAAGCGGACGGGCTTCTTAAACGATACCAAAAAGCGAGACACAATTTGACAAACGGGTCACGTCACAAGAAAGAAAATCCCACATCCTCAAGCGTGTAAAAAATGCACGCAATATCTACAGTACTGGAATTGGAAGCGCTGCCAATCTCGCGTGCACTAGCCCAAATCGCGTTGCTCCCGCTCACGTCAAAGTGACACAGACCTCGTCGGAAATGTACGCTTTCTGACGCGGTCAACCGGTAAAAACACTATATATTGTAAAATTCTGTACTTTGGAAGTGATTAATTCAGACTGCTTTGCGGCTAACTAAGCGCGCGTTCCTTCCCAATGAAACGAAAGAGCGAGATTAGAAATAGAGGAAATAATTCCCGTGAAAAGAAAGAAATTCGTCTCTTATTGAGCTTGGCAGTAAAGCACGCGACATCTCCAGTATTCCGTTTGAAAGCGTTGTCCATGGCAAGTGCAGTAGTGTACAGTGTTCGGCTCTCGCCCAGTTGAAAGCGCCAGAAAGCCCGTGTCGCCTCGCGACACGGGTAACCGCTAGAAAACACGCACATTTTAAAGTCGCGTGTTTTGCACTTGATTCCTCGGAAGTACTTTGTGGTAGACGAAGCGGGCGTTCCATGCCAAGGACACGGAAGAGAGAGATTAGAAATAGAGCGAACAATTCGCGTGAAAAGAATAATATTTGTCTCCTATCAAACTTGCCAGAAAAGTAAGCGAGATTTCCAGTATTCCGTTTGAAAGCGCTGCCCGTCGCAAGTGCAGTAGTGTACAGTGTTCGGCTCTCGCCCAGTTGAAAGCGCCAGAAAGCCCGTGTCGCCTCGCGACACGGGTAACCGCTAGAAAACACGCACATTTTAAAGTCGCGTGTTTTGCACTTGATTCCTCGGAAGTACTTTGTGGGAGACGAAGCGGGCGTTCCATGCCAAGGACACGGAAGAGAGAGATTAGAAATAGAGCGAACAATTCGCGTGAAAAGAATAATATTTGTCTCCTATCAAACTTGCCAGAAAAGTAAGCGAGATTTCCAGTATTCCGTTTGAAAGCGCTGCCCGTCGCAAGTGCAGTAGTGTACAGTGTTCGGCTCTCGCCCAGTTAAAAGCGCCAGAAAGCCCGTGTCGCCTCGCGACACGGGTAACCGCTAGAAAACACGCACATTTTAAAGTCGCGTGTTTTGCACTTGATTCCTCGGAGTTCTTTGTGGGAGACGAAGCGGGCGTTCCATGCCAAGGACACGGAAGAGAGAGATTAGAAATAGAGCGAACAATTCGCGTGAAAAGAATAATATTTGTCTCCTATCAAACTTGCCAGAAAAGTAAGCGAGATTTCCAGTATTCCGTTTGAAAGCGCTGCCCGTCGCAAGTGCAGTAGTGTACAGTGTTCGGCTCTCGCCCAGTTGAAAGCGCCAGAAAGCCCGTGTCGCCTCGCGACACGGGTAACCGCTAGAAAACACGCACATTTTAAAGTCGCGTGATTTGCACTTGATTCCTCGGAAGTACTTTGTGGGAGACGAAGCGGGCGTTCCATGCCAAGGACACGGAAGAGAGAGATTAGAAATAGAGCGAACAATTCGCGTGAAAAGAATAATATTTGTCTCCTATCAAACTTGCCAGAAAAGTAAGCGAGATTTCCAGTATTCCGTTTGAAAGCGCTGCCCGTCGCAAGTGCAGTAGTGTACAGTGTTCGGCTCTCGCCCAGTTGAAAGCGCCAGAAAGCCCGTGTCGCCTCGCGACACGGGTAACCGCTAGAAAACACGCATCTTTTTCTTTTGTTAATCCCGTGCTTCTCACTTCGTTCCTTGAGAGGACTTTGTCGGAAACTAAGTGGCGGGGCCTTCCAAACGAAACCAATGGTAGAAACAATGAAGTGAGCAAAGAAGAGTAGTGTAAAGAAAGAAAATTGCCTATTATGAAGCCTGCCGTAAACACGCGCGATACCGCGAGCATTCGCATTAAAAGCAGTGACAATCTCACTTACTATAGCGCTCATTGTTCGGCTCTGACACAATTCAAAACACATGAAACGCCCCGTGTAAATATTGGTTTACTTTGTAATAACAGTGTCGATAAACTTTCTGTTGACCATGTTAACATGAACTGAAAGTCGAAAAGAAGTAATCAGAGTCAAGCAGGGGTCAGCACGTTTTTAATAAAAAGCGAGAAATAATTTTTTTTATAGGGGTAGGATGTATGTACGTATGTATGTATATATATAGAGGCACACAGGAAAAAAAGAACATATATATATATATATATATATATATATATATATATATATATACACACAAACATACATACATACATACATATATATATATATATAAGGAGAGAGAGAGGGGAAAAAAATAAGAAAGAAAGAAGGACAAATAAATGATACTGAATAACGAGGAGCCACATGAGTGAGAGACAGTAAGTCAGTAAGTCAGTCAGTCAGTCACCGAAACTGATAACCACAAACTATGTACAGAATGCTCTTGAAGGATCTTCTTTATACTTATCGGTGCTATTATGTGGAGGTGGGGTCTGTCGAGCGTTCGATTGGTGCGAGCGGCGTCTGACGACGTGGCCGACGCCTTTCGTCGCCGTCTCGGCCGCTGCCTCCGCCGCATGGTCGTTACAGCAAGGTACCTGCGATCTCTGGCGTCTGCCGTTGGGGTCGGTTCTCGGGTGCACCTGTGTCTTGAAAACGAATGCGAGAGGAGGGTGTTTCGGAGCGTCCGCGCTAACCGAACGGTGTGAAATGACGAGTGCGTTCTGACCGAAGGCCGGGGTGCGTCCTCGCGTCCTCACGGGACCTGAAAGCTCGGCAACGCTGCGAAGGCGTCGTCAATGATTTTTTTGGCGTACGACTTTCTGTTGCTACGACGAGAAAGAAATTTATGCGCTTCTTGCCGCGTCGGTACCGACCTCGGTCGGGGATATTCCGGCTGCGCGCTCGAACGTGCTTCATTTCTTCTTGGATTTGGAAGTAATTCCTAAGCGTTGTGTGTGTTTGCGGTTCGTAAGGGGTGCCTGACGGTGGCCCCGCGTCCGCGCGTTGGTAGGGTTTTGGGCGACCCACCACGAAAAGATTACCTGGTTGATCCTGCCAGTAGTCATATGCTTGTCTCAAAGATTAAGCCATGCATGTCTAAGTACATGCCGAAACAAGGCGAAACCGCGAATGGCTCATTAAATCAGTTATGGTTCCGTAGATCGTTTCTTCCTACTTGGATAACTGTGGCAATTCTAGAGCTAATACATGCAGTGAGCCCGAAGCCCCTCGGGGCGACGGGTGCTTTTATTAGACCAAGATCAATCGGGCTTCGGTCCGTTTTGTGTGGTGACTCTGGATAACTTTGTGCTGATCGCACGGCCACGAGCCGGCGACGTTTCTTTCAAGTGTCTGCCTTATCAACTGTCGATGGTAGGTTATGCGCCTACCATGGTTGTTACGGGTAACGGAGAATCAGGGTTCGATTCCGGAGAGGGAGCCTGAGAAACGGCTACCACATCCAAGGAAGGCAGCAGGCGCGCAAATTACCCACTCCCGGCACGGGGAGGTAGTGACGAAAAATAACAATACGGGACTCTTTTGAGGCCCCGTAATTGAAATGAGTACACTCTAAATCCTTTAACGAGGATCCATTGGAGGGCAAGTCTGGTGCCAGCAGCCGCGGTAATTCCAGCTCCAATAGCGTATACTAAAGTTGCTGCGGTTAAAAAGCTCGTAGTTGGATCTCAGTTACAGGCGGGAAGTGCGTGGACACCACGTTACGGCCCGTGCTGAACATCATGCCTGTCGTGGCTTGGTTCCCTTCATCAGGTGCCTTGCTTTGGCCGGCGCGTTTACTTTGAAAAAATTAGAGTGCTCAACGCAGGCGATTCGCCTGAATAACAGTGCATGGAATAATAGAACAAGATCCTGTTTCTGTTCTGTTGGTTTTTGGAATACAGGATAATGATTAAGAGGGACAGACGGGGGCATTCGTATTGCGGCGCTAGAGGTGAAATTCTTGGACCGTCGCAAGACGAACTACTGCGAAAGCATTTGCCAAGAATGTTTTCATTGATCAAGAACGAAAGTTAGAGGTTCGAAGGCGATCAGATACCGCCCTAGTTCTAACCATAAACGATGCCAACCAGCGATCCGCCTGAGTTACTCAAATGACTCGGCGGGCAGCTTCCGGGAAACCAAAGTATTTGGGTTCCGGGGGAAGTATGGTTGCAAAGCTGAAACTTAAAGGAATTGACGGAAGGGCACCACCAGGAGTGGAGCCTGCGGCTTAATTTGACTCAACACGGGAAAACTTACCCGGCCCGGACACTGGGAGGATTGACAGATTGAGAGCTCTTTCTTGATTCGGTGGATGGTGGTGCATGGCCGTTCTTAGTTGGTGGAGCGATTTGTCTGGTTAATTCCGATAACGAACGAGAC
>NW_024609846.1:217987400-217994900 GCF_016920785.2 Ixodes scapularis | reverse complement strand
CCGCTTAGCTGGACGGGTAAGCTAGGTCCCTTGTGTAACTAAAAGCCTAGCACCACCCTTTCCAGGTGATGCAGTCTGTGTATTTCAGTTTTTTGCTGATTTATAGGCTTTTTGTTCAAGCGCACTTTTCCCGCCTTTTTTCTTCCGACCGAAAACGCTATGTAGTATTTTTTTTTCTTTCTTAACACTAATGGCGGTGCAGGGCTAAGGTCGGCACTCGTTGCTGTAGCGCGGTCGCGAGAATACGTTTGTTTGGCCTTTTTTTCCCATTTTAGGCCATTTTCTATTATTTTTAGGGGTGTCCCTTTGTGATTTTGTCCGCGCCATTTTTGGCACAAAAGACTCTCTTTTCTTTCGTCGCGAAGAGTAGCTGGGGATTTTGGTACTGCGATTCGGCTGGGCTTTGGGTTTGGTTTTTATTTTTGCGTTTGGGCGTTTCTTTTGCAAGCCTGTCCGTCATCTGAGACGCTCAGATGCCGGGCAGCACTACTGGCGATGCCTCCCCCCCGTGGGAGGAGGTAACTGAGAAGGGCAACGGGGATTCGCCTCCGACCCAAGATACGCTCGCCGCGCAGGCAAAAAACATGAAATTTAAACTTAACCCGAACTCCGCAACTCTGGTAGACATGTACCATGACATAAGTGAGGCAATCCCAGCGGTGGGCACTAAAACCAGTAAGACTCACGTGGCCAACCTGCACGCTGCATACGACCGTCTGTTTGGTTTTGCCCTAGACCTAATCAACCAGAACACAACACTTGCGGCAGAGATGGAAGCGTACAAGGAAGAGAGGGAGAGGGCCCCAGCCCCCGCAGCCCCGTCCCCCACGCCGGAGAGTGTTGCCGCCCTGCAGCGCACCTTCTCGCAGGTTCTCCAGCAGAACCCGGCGACTTCGAGCCCGAGCCCCGCCGGCCAGCAGCAGGGGGGGGCATCACCCGAGACCCCCAAGCCAACAACACCACCCTCAGCCCCCAGGGAGAGCCTTTTGATCTACCCTGCAACCAAGCCAGCAGCTGGGGTGGAGCCCTACGCAGGGATCTCCCACCTGCTGCGTACTACCTTCCAGCCCTCGGACCTCGGACTCGGCTGCGTCGAGATTAAGCAAGTGCGAGGTGGGGCTATTGTGCTCGGTCACAACGCGGCCGGACTAGACCGCCTCGCGGAGGCCATTAAGGCCAACGCGGGAACCGCGTTGAAGCTTACAACTAGGCGCTCAGAAAAAAGGGCCCCACAGGTCAAGATTGTGGGGGTTGACCCAGGGGTGGAAGCTGCGGACCTAGTTGAGACCCTAACCTCAATGAACGACCTCCCAACCGAAGACCAGAACAAGGTCGTGGCCTCATTTCGGGCACCATGGTCCATATTCTGGAGGTTGGGCCCCAGACGAGGGACATCCTCCTCCAAAAGAGGAGGGTGTATCTCGGATGGACGTCCTGCCCCGTTTATGAGAACCTTGGCGTCCGGCGCTGCACGAAGTGTTGCACTTATGGCCACACAGCTAAAGTGTGCAAAGACCAGTCCTCGGCCTGCACTGAGTGTTCCGGCGACCACCCCGGGGCCAACTGCAGGGCAATTGAGAAGCGGTGCCGTGCATGCGTTCGGAGCAACGAGAAGTTCAAGACGAGATTTCACGTCGAACACTCGTTTGGTTCGAGGGCATGCAGGGCCCTGCTTGAGAAGGAGCAGCAGGCTCGACGATATTTAGCCTACTAAAAGCCCCTTTACCAAGCATTCATAGGTACATAGCTCTAATTCAATAGTTATCTTTTCCCGCTTTTGAGCTGAACATACATTAACTTAAAACACTAACTATGACCAGCTCGGATAGCAGACTAGATATCCTGCAGTTTAACGCAAATCACTGTATAAGAGCTATAGACCAACTTAAGATAGATACTATGGAAATTAAACAACGCATCACCTGCATTCAGGAACCTTATTATCTTAAAAACAAGGTTGTGGGATTCAGCATTAAAGATAATGTCATAGCATTCGAAACAAAACCCAGAGTCGCAATGGTAATTCACGATAACTTTTGCGATGCATTTCCTATTACCGTAGCCAGAGATCTGCTAGTGGTCCGCTGTAACACAGAAAACCAAACGTTTGTGCTAGCAAACGTTTATATACCACCTGATGACGACATAACACCTTGGCTGCAAATAATCACCGAAGTTGTAGAACAGCTCAAATCAGAAAAACTTATATTATTAGGAGACTAACGCAAAAAACCCAGCTGGGGGGACAGAGATTAGACCAGAGAGGAGAGGAATTAGCAGACCTTTTTATAAGCTTAGAATTAGTGTGGATCAATGACAGAAACTCGTCCCCAACTTTCGCCTCACCAAACGGCGAAAGTTGGATTGATCTAACTATTGTAAATGGACACACATTAGGACACATTTCGGATTGGGAGGTTTTGGACACTCCTTCAGGCAGCGACCACAGCTACATCAAAATTACAGCTTTTGGAAACAGGTGCCCAGTCAAAAGACTAACAAAAACAGGCGAGATAAAGGTTATAGACAAATTAATAAAAGACCGCTGGCTTAGGGACATGTCAAGCAGACCTCTCGTTTCCAAAAATCATTTAGAGCATGTAATTAGAACATTTTATGACAAAATTGAAGAACTTACGGAAATATATTCCAAGGTTGTTACCTATCGAGCAAATGAAGTTAAATGGTGGACCCCACAACTTTCTATCGAACGTAAAAAAATTCGGGCGCTTCGGCGCAGATATCAAAATTGCAAAAATAACAATAGAGATCACTTTAAGAAATCCTATTATGAAGCGCACAAAGATTATAAAAGCAACATAAAGGATGCAAAGCAGAGCTCTTTTAAAGAGTTCTGCGGTGTCATCCACGGCAATAATGTTTTTACCCTCCCATATAAGATAGCACTTAACAAACTTAAACGCCCGGTAGTGCTTTGTCCTCTCGTGTTACCAGATGGAGTTCGGACGAAAAGTCTGGTAGAGACAGTACGTTTTATCCTAACAACGCTATTCGAGGAAGATGACCCAAACAGCGACTCGGCACATGAGACCAACGTGCGTCTCATGTCACTCGAAGATATCAATACAATCAATGACATACCATTCACTTTAGCAGAGGTAGATGCTGTTTTGGCTAAATTGAAATTAACAACTGCACCAGGAATTGATAATATCAAAACCTTTTTTCTGAGAACAATCTACAACAACTTTAAAGAACTCTTTCTTAAAATTTTCAACGCGTGTCTGGAATTTGGTTATTTCCCCGCTGAATGGAAAGAAGGAAAAATAATACTACTCAAAAAGACAGATAGGGTTGACAGTCCCTCCGGATATAGACCGATCTGTCTGAACTCCATCTTTGGTAAAGTATTAGAAAAATTAATTAACAATAGGCTGTACCATTTCTTACACTCTAAAAAACTACTTCATGAAAACCAATTTGGCTTTACCCACAGAAAGTCTGCAGTAAGCGCGTTATACAAAATTAAAACTAAGCTGGAGGACGTCAAGAGGGAGGGGAAGGGGGCAATCTTGGTGTCTCTGGACATCAAGGAAGCCTTCAACTCGCTCTGGGCCCCAGTAGTAATTAACAAACTAAGAGAAAACAACTGCCCCAGAAATCTCTTCAATTTGGTTCGAGACTTTTTGACAAACCGCAAAATGTCCTACTTAACAAAAAGCGAAAAAATTACTATCGGCTCAGTAAAGGGGTGTCCGCAAGGTTCACCCCTCAGTCCACTTCTTTTCAATGTTGTTATTGCGGATCTTCTTCAATAAAGATTCGAAAACAATATAACGATTCAGGCATTTGCTGACGACGTAACCCTAATAGTGACGGGAAAATCACGGAAAGAACTGGAGGACAATGCAAACCGGGCGCTAAACCTCATTAAAGAATGGGGAGATGAAAAAAGGCTAAGCTTTAACCCGGCCAAGTGCGAAGTTCTTGATATTGGAGATCGGTATAAAAAACGAGTACCAACCATTAAATTGGGAGGTCGCAACCTCACTCATGTAAATTCATTAAAAATCCTCGGGGTCGTTTTCGACTCAAAACTGACATTCACGGCACATGCAGAATATCTAAAATCTAAAATAACTCAAAGCACCCAAGCCCTCGGCATGTTTTCCGGGGTCAACTGGGGCATCAAGGGGACGCAATTCAGAGACATTTATATCAGAGTAATAGAACGAGCAATTACGTACGCCGCCCCCGTATGCTGGAAAAATACAAACAATTCGCACTTGGCCAGAAAGCTACAGTCAGTACAAAGAACGCCGCTTTTGAAAATAACTAAAGCATACCGCACCGTTAGCAATATCAACCTTAATATTCTCTCAAACATTATGCCAATAGCACTAACACTCGATAAAGAAGCCGCGTCATTTCACTTGTTTCAGAGAAACAGTGACCACACTATACTTGGGACGACCTGGGAGACGGAAAAAACCCAAAAACTGTTAGATCCCTGGGATACGCACCCAGCAGAAAAAACAGCTGTATCATTCTTTAAAAAAGCGCCTAGCACTGCTCAGCTTAACATCTTCACAGATGGATCTGTCTGTAACCAGACGGTAGGAGCAGCATTTATTATACTAGATGAATCGGAAAAATCAAATAAGAAAGCAATGTACAAATTAGAAACGCACGCAACAATATATGATGCCGAAATGATTGCAATTCTGAAAAGTCTGGAATACATATCAACTTTTAAAAACAGTACAACCTTTAACCTATTCACGGATAGCTTATCCACACTGCAGGCCCTAGCTAACCCCCACAATAACCATCCAATAATTCAGCTCATAAACAATACCATTAAAACAATTCGAACAATGCATAGTATAAATCTAATGCATGTGAAAGTCCACACTGGGGTGGAGGGAAACGAATTGGCAGATAAACTAGCAAATAAAGCGCGAACTCATGGAGAACCGGTAGCGTTACCCATGGGAAAAAACTATGTAAAAAAAGAAATCAAAATTCAACTCTTTAAAGAATGGGATCAGCGATGGAAAGAGGAGGGGCAAAACTCCGAATTGAGTACATGGATCCCTAGTATATACGATATACCAGACAATTTTCCAGCAAACTTTTACGTCTCACAGGTCGTCACCAATCATGGCAGGCTGCCTTATTACCTCTATAGAGTGAAACTGTCTCCCGACCAAAACTGCTTCTGCGGGAGGCAGTGCGTTAATTTCCTACACTATCTTAATGAATGCCCGTTACTAAAACCTCTCGCGGAACAAGTGTACAGTTTATTGCCTGGCAAAGTGACCACTGTCACGGATAAAGATAAAATTAACATTCTAAAAAACCAAAAAATTATTAAACTAATTGGAGAAATGTTAAATCTCATTGGGGCAAAATTAGGCACATTAGAACGAAGAGGGCTAACATAACAAAAAAGTGATTGCCTGTCGGAAAAAGCGGGCACAGTGCAATAATCGGTGAGCGTCCCCGCCCGCACCACAGGTGCAAAGTGCTCTGCACCTTCCGACACGCAACACGTGCCCAGGCACTTCCTGGCGCACAGGGAAGAGGGAAGGGATGGGAGGGATGGGGGAAGGGAACTCACAAACACACAGACACACTCACTTGCACAACAACAGGAAGGTGAAACCCGGGAATACTCCCCCATGCAGCGGTGCCCCCGCCCACGCTACCCTCCAAAACCCCGTACTGATGGGTAAGGTACGGGGAAGGGGTGAGGCAACGGTGAATAGCCCCTCACCATGGAGTGGAGGTACTCGAGCTCCAGCACATTGGCAACCCAATGCCAAGAGCAGGGCCATCTGGGGAGGTTCGCGGCCACCTTCAAACATTAACTGCTACAGACCAGGTAGTGTTGGGGGCCCTAGGGGTTCCCGCGCTCGGGGTGCGGGCTGGGCCCGCGGTTTGCCGCTGTCTTCTCCGGCCAGATGGGGCTGTCATTAAGACATGCAGTGCCCGCTGCGGCTCCTTGGCCACAAGGGGCGAGCAGCGGGCACCTCGGGGGCCGTGAGACAGCGGTGGGACGTGGGTCGGGTGCGCGCCGGGGGCGCGGGGATTTCTGTGGCCCTCTCTGACACTCCCACATAACATAAAATACGATACCAAGTAGCATACACCACAACAGCAATGGCGACGTGGCGCGAGTACAGGCGTAAGCGGCGCCCCCGCAGATGGGCGTTCAGGTGGGCCCGCCCCTTCAGCAGATGGGTGGAGGGGAGGGGCCCACTGGACGCGGCTCAAAGCTCGGGAAGAGCAGGGCCGCTTGTCTCGGCCCGGGAACCATTTACATAAACTAGTATAATGGGGACACCTACAAATAACACGAATGTATACGCACAACCAAACATAAGACTGCCGCATACACTGCCCCCAAGGCCTCGGTCGATGATAGCGGTGCCCCCGCCGGACCCGCTCCACAGCCACAGCCCAGGCAGCCTGCTGGGGCGGAGAGGCCGGGAAACCGGCCTCTCTGATCTAGCAGGTGTGGGGGCCAGGGGGACAAAGCCCCGACCCTGTGCTCTGGAAGTTCCCTCCCCTTGTTGAGAGAGTGACGAGGGGGGGACGACCAGAGTTACGGCCTAGGGACAGGGCCATATGCCGGGACCATGGGGGCCTGCAGTCAAAAGACAAAGGGAGGACAGGGAAAGAGGGAGTAGGAACACAAAAAGGGGAGGGGAGGGGGAGACTAATGAAGGCCTTTCTTTTCAGTACCCTCGCGATCCCCACCCGAAGACAGACAGCAACCCCGATTCGACCATAAAATTATTTATTCCTCAAGAAGCCTGTAATCAAGAACCAACTACCGCCGACCATCATCCAGCAAGCCGTCCAGATCCATAATTCGACCATAGAACTGTTAAAACATCAAGCATCATGTAAAAAAAACTTTCAACAACCATCGTCAACTAGCCCGAAACGCCACTCAAGAGAAGTCATCGGAGAAGAACTGGGGGGGAGGGAGATACATTTTAGTAATTGTTTAGTCCAGGAAGTAGCATGTAAAAGGGGGAGGGATTTTAGAAAAGGCTTTCATTAGTGTGTACATTGATATGTATATATTTTTCTTTATATCTTTAACATATTTCACTTAAATTTTACGTCTTTTTATGTTTTTACCCCATAGATGTATGTTTGCAATTTTTTTTTTCCTTTTTTTATATTTTTGCCTTATATATGGGTGTGTATGGTTTTGTGTGTATGTGTGTATGTACATGTCTATGTATATATACACATATATATATATACTTTTTTATGCATTTTAGTGTAAGAACACTATTTCATTTTTACTATTTTTCTGTAAAGTGATAGCATGCTCACTATTTTACTCTTCATCATATTTAACCAATATATATAGGCTTTCATTCTGTACAGCGGGTCCATGCGCGCTTCTCTTCTGGGGAAAATTTGAAAAAGAATTTTTTTTTTCCTTTTCTAGTTTTCAATAAACGTCGCTGATGGACTGGGCCGGGCCCTTGGCTGTGGTTGTACTAAAACAGTAGA
>NW_024609846.1:217977400-217982400 GCF_016920785.2 Ixodes scapularis | reverse complement strand
ACTTATACCATCCTTTGTATTGATTTATTTGGGTCGTGTCTTTTTTTTCCACATTATTAGCCTTCTTGTTCTCCTCCTCCTCCTCCTGCTTATCATTATTGTAGAAATGTTTTCCTTTTTCTTTTTTTCCTCTTTCTTTCTAAGCTTTTAGTTTCCACCAGAGTGTCGAACCGAATTTTTTATTGGTTTGCTTCGATTTGCGGGAGCACAAAAGTAATGTAGGACATTAAAATAGCACAACAAATAGAAGAACAAGAGGTATACAGGACAGGCGCTGATGTTGAACTAGTTTCATTCAGGAAAAGTGAAGATGTATATACACACGACAGGCAAAGCAGCACATATTCTTAAGGGTAGAAGATATTTGAGCTGGGATGCTGGTGTCTCCCAGCACGATCAAACCATCCGGGGCTATTGCCGCCTTCTCGGCTGCCCTCGGCACTTATCGTGAATAAAAGCTATATATGTATGTTTACTTTTCCTGGATAAAACTAGTTGAAAGTGAGTGCCTGTCCTGTATACTCCTTGTCCTCGTCTTTTTTGCGCTATTTTATATATTTTACTAAGATAAACCAACAGCGTACCGTATTAAAAAGAAAAAGAAGAAGCTAAAGTGATATTATATTTACCTGGTGCTTCTTTTCGTAATAGGCACTATTTCAAGAGTGCAAACGGGTATCTTTCCATTCATTTGTAGGGTTCGCTTATTTTCAGGTGCCGAGAAATAAATTGCTTTATTTAAATTTGATGGAGCAGTAAATGACAAGCTACATACATATCTGTCTTTCCTTGTTTTTTTTTTTTTTGTGTTATATTTTAGCCTGAATTTAAAAGTTATCAGTCTGTTGGGTCGCCTAAAATACAGGTGATTGGCATTTGAGGTTTTTTTTCTTTACAAGATAATGGTTGATTCAATTTAGCAAGCAAGCATCAATTGTGCTACTTTTTTTTTTCCTTCATCTTAAATAGAGCTAAGCAATCAACTCGACATGACGGCTACTTAATTTGTCGCTTTCTTACCGCCTGTTTTCCGAAACTGTGTGCTTTCTTTTCGTCGTCATCGACTTTGGGCTGCCGCTCCAAGTCCATAGAGCCTTTTTTTTTTCAGCTATCCCTGCCGTACACCCTTGTACTTCTATTCATCGTCAGACTAATAGACAGTTATATTTTCTTCCGTACAGTTCCAAGTTGGCGGGTCAGTTTCGGTTCGGAAGAAACTAACTCCTCGGTTCCGGTTTTTCGTTCGCTTCGGTTTTCGGTTCGACACTCTGGTCTTCACCGTGCATGGCACCCCCCCCCCTTCCTTCCTTCCTTCCTTTCCTCCCTCCCTCCCTCTCTCCCCTCTTCTCCTCCCTGCAAGAAAACAAACTGTCGTTTCGAAATGTTTTCTTACTTGAACTGTGAAGGTTTTCAAGTGCATTATCTTTCCTCCTTCATTGAGCGCACAATTCTAGAGTGGAACTTCCCTTCTGACATTGCAATAAAGTTTCCTGCGCAAGGAAGAAACACCTGCCATTTGACCTCCCTTGTGTGTGCAAAGTGTCAATGTTCCTATATTATGCTTCAACATGGTCTTTTTGTCTTCCTATTTGTCGCAGAAATCATGTATGTGTATGTATGTATGTATATATATATATTTATATATATATACCAATATCGTACTTTATGGATTAATCTTGCACGACCTGTGAAAACCACGTATCTCTGGCTTTCCTCACGTTCGATTTTCGAGCAATTTCTGAAGCTAGCTTGGGGAGATTGATTTCGCTCGCACACAATTCGAGGCGCGAGGACGGGCATGTACGAACGCCTACGTAGTCGGGACGGTAAACAAAACTTACACAAATTAAAATCCTGCGCAGATAATAAAAGAAAGAGCAACAAAAAAGTATGGGCGTCTTTCTTTACTAATTTCTTTTTTTTTTCTTTTTTAGGATTGTAAGCGGACGGGCTTCTTAAACGATACCAAAAAGCGAGACACAATTTGACAAACGGGTCACGTCACAAGAAAGAAAATCCCACATCCTCAAGCGTGTAAAAAATGCACGCAATATCTACAGTACTGGAATTGGAAGCGCTGCCAATCTCGCGTGCACTAGCCCAAATCGCGTTGCTCCCGCTCACGTCAAAGCGACACAGACCTCGTCGGAAAGGTACGCTTTCTGACGCGGTCAACCGGTAAAAACACTATATATTGTAAAATTCTGTACTTTGGACGTGATTAATTCAGACTGCTTTGCGGCTAACTAAGCGCGCGTTCCTTCCCAATGAAACGAAAGAGCGAGATTAGAAATAGAGGAAATAATTCCCGTGAAAAGAAAGAAATTCGTCTCTTATTGAGCTTGGCAGTAAAGCACGCGACATCTCCAGTATTCCGTTTGAAAGCGTTGTCCATGGCAAGTGCAGTAATGTACAGTGTTCGGCTCTCGCCCAGTTGAAAGCGCCAGAAAGCCCGTGTCGCCTCGCGACACGGGTAACCGCTAGAAAACACCCACATTTTAAAGTCGCGTGATTTGCACTTGATTCCTCGGAAGTACTTTGTGGGAGACGAAGCGGGCGTTCCATGCCAAGGACACGGAAGAGAGAGATTAGAAATAGAGCGAACAATTCGCGTGAATTGTCTCCTATCAAACTTGCCAGAAGAGTAAGCGAGATTTCCAGTATTCCGTTTGAAAGCGCTGCCCGTCGCAAGTGCAGTAGGGTAAATTGTTCGGCTCTCGCCCAGTTGAAAGCGCCAGAAAGCCCGTGTCGCCAAGCGACACGGGTAACCGCTAGAAAACACGCATCTTTTTCTTTTGTTAATCCCGTGCTTCTCACTTCGTTCCTTGAGAGGACTTTGTCGGAAACTAAGTGGCGGGGCCTTCCAAACGAAACCAATGGTAGAAACAATGAAGTGAGCAAAGAAGAGTAGTGTAAAGAAAGAAAATTGCCTATTATGAAGCCTGCCGTAAACACGTGCGATACCGCGAGCATTCGGATTAAAAGCAGTGACAATCTCACTTACTATAGCGCTCATTGTTCGGCTCTGACACAATTCAAAACGCATGAAACGCCCCGTGTAAATATTGGTTTACTTTGTAATAACAAAGTCGATAAACTTTCTGTTGACCATGTTAACATGAACTGAAAGTCGAAAAGAAGTAATCAGAGTCAAGCAGGGGTCAGCACGTTTTTAATAAAAAGCGAGAAATAATTTTTTTTATAGGGGTAGGATTTATGTACGTATGTATGTATATATAGAGGGAGACAGGAAAAAAAAACATTTATATATATATATATACACACAAACATACATACATACATACATATATATATATATATATAGAGAGAGAGAGAGAGGGAAAAAAAATAAGAAAGAAAGAAGGACAAATAAATGATACTGAATAACGAGGAGCCACATAAGTGAGAGACAGTAAGTCAGTAAGTCAGTCAGTCAGTCACCGAAACTGATAGCCACAAATTATGTACAGAATGCTCTTGAAGGATCTTCTTTATACTTATCGGTGCTATTATGTGGAGGTGGGGTCTGTCGAGCGTTCGATTGGTGCGAGCGTCGTCTGACGACGTCGCCGACGCCTTTCGTCGCCGTCTCGGCCGCTGCCTCCGCCGCATTGTCGTTACAGCAAGGTACCTGCGATCTCTGGCGTTTGCCGTTGGGGTCGGTTCTCGGGTGCACCTGTGTCTTGAAAACGAATGCGAGAGGAGGGTGTTTCGGAGCGTCCGCGCTAACCGAACGGTGTGAAATGACGAGTGCGTTCTGACCGAAGGCCGGGGTGCGTCCTCGCGTCCTCAAGGGACCTGAAAGCTCGGCAACGCTGCGAAGGCGTCGTCAATGATTTTTTTGGCGTACGACTTTCTGTTGCTACGACGAGAAAGAAATTTATGCGCTTCTTGCCGCGTCGGTACCGACCTCGGTCGGGGATATTCCGGCTGCGCGCTCGAACGTGCTTCATTTCTTCTTGGATTTGGAAGTAATTCCTAAGCGTTGTGTGTGTTTGCGGTTCGTAAGGGGCGCCTGACGGTGGCCCCGCGTCCGCGCGTTGGTAGGGTTTTGGGCGACCCACCACGAAAAGATTACCTGGTTGATCCTGCCAGTAGTCATATGCTTGTCTCAAAGATTAAGCCATGCATGTCTAAGTACATGCCGAAACAAGGCGAAACCGCGAATGGCTCATTAAATCAGTTATGGTTCCTTAGATCGTTTCTTTCTACTTGGATAACTGTGGCAATTCTAGAGCTAATACATGCAGTGAGCCCGAAGCCCCTCGGGGCGACGGGTGCTTTTATTAGACCAAGATCAATCGGGCTTCGGTCCGTTTTGTGTGGTGACTCTGGATAACTTTGTGCTGATCGCACGGCCACGAGCCGGCGACGTTTCTTTCAAGTGTCTGCCTTATCAACTGTCGATGGTAGGTTATGCGCCTACCATGGTTGTTACGGGTAACGGAGAATCAGGGTTCGATTCCAGAGAGGGAGGCTGAGAAACGGCTACCACATCCAAGGAAGGCAGCAGGCGCGCAAATTACCCACTCCCGGCACGGGGAGGTAGTGACGAAAAATAACAATACGGGACTCTTTTGAGGCCCCGTAATTGAAATGAGTACACTCTAAATCCTTTAACGAGGATCCATTGGAGGGCAAGGCTGGTGCCAGCAGCCGCGGTAATTCCAGCTCCAATAGCGTATACTAAAGTTGCTGCGGTTAAAAAGCTCGTAGTTGGATCTCAGTTACAGGCGGGAAGTGCGTGGACACCACGTTACGGCCCGTGCTGAACATCATGCCTGTCGTGGCTTGGTTCCCTTCATCAGGTGCCTTGCTTTGGCCGGCGCGTTTACTTTGAAAAAATTAGAGTGCTCAACGCAGGCGATTCGCCTGAATAACAGTGCATGGAATAATAGAACAAGATCCTGTTTCTGTTCTGTTGGTTTTTGGAATACAGGATAATGATTAAGAGGGACAGACGGGGGCATTCGTATTGCGGCGCTAGAGGTGAAATTCTT
>NW_024609846.1:217969900-217972400 GCF_016920785.2 Ixodes scapularis | reverse complement strand
GAGTGTTTTTGTTTTTGCTTGTATTGCCTGTTGTTGATTTTGGGGGTTGTGTATGATGTTTTGCAGTGCAATAGAGTGTGTATCGTTGTAAGTCTGTATGCCAGCAATAAGGTAGCAAAATGCTGTGCTATGTAAGTGTGAATTAAGTGTAACTATTGGATCGCTGAGTCAGTGATCCATCTGTAAGTTGTATGTTGGTTACCAGGGGTTGGATTAGCAAAGATACTTCTTGCAACTTGTGTTGAGTCAACATGAGTGCCCCTGACATGAACACTGTGGCGTGTCCAAAGTGTGGGAAAGTGTTTAAGACGAGGGGACTTGCGAGCCATAGGAGGAAATGTGACAATGTTAATCTGAATGAGGAGATTGTGATAGAAAAATTTAAGGCTAGATGGACGGAGGAGGAAACATATTTTCTAGCTAAAGCAGAAGCAGAAGCGCTACTGCAGGGAGTGAAGCCGCTGGGTATTAACAATGTCCTTTTCAAGAAGTTTTGTGGGAAGGGGAGGGGCGGGAAAGTAAGAACGACGGAGTCTGTAAAGGGACAGCGCAGAAAAGCAGAGTATAAGGCACTTGTCCGTAAATTTGTGAAAGAGGGACAGAAATCTCCGAAAAATAAACAGGCAATAAAGGGGCGGCAGGCCAGAAGAGAGCAGCGGGAGTCGCCGACCCCGCAGACCGGGGGAAGCAAACCAGAAGAGAGACGGGATAACGCAGAGAGCAACACTGGTATTGCTCTGGAAACAGAACGTGTCCCGCCCCCGGGGGACCTAGATGCTGATGTCTGCTCGAGTAGCGCAACTGAAGATTCCGAGTTGTTCTTGGGAAAGACTAAGCTTGCGGAGTGGCTGGAGGAGCACTGTAACTCCGGAGGCACGGCGGAGGAAAAGAGCTTGAACCAGGTGATTAGGACGGCTCTTCGGGGAGAACCGTTTGCAGTTGATCTTGACCGAGTTTTGAGTAGGTACGAGCATCCTGCGGAGAACGGTCGTCAACCTGCCCCGGAGGAGCACTTAAGTAAAAGAAATGCTAGGAAGAAGGAATACCGCATCGTCCAAAACCTTTACAACAAGAACCGTAAAGTGCGTGCTCAACGAGTCTTGGACGGTGTGAAGGAGGATCAGGTGGCTCCAGACGAACTCGTTAACTACTGGTTTCGGGTTATGAGCGAGACACCCACGGATGAGCCCTGTCCCTCGGAGGATCTATTGGATGCACGGGACGTGACAGTACTGCCAATAACAGAGCAGGAAGTACAGGAAAACATGCCAAAGCACTCCAGTGCACCTGGCCCTGACGGACTGACGGTCAAAGAGTTTAAGGCAATCCCGAGAACTTTTGTAGTGAAGCTCTACAACTTGTTCTTGTACTGGGGTCGTGCCTCCATGAAGCTGGGGAATGCTCGAACCATCTTTATCCCTAAAGTGGAGGCAGCTTCTCAGCCAGGGGAGTATAGGCCGATCTCGAATGGCTCGGTGCTCCTGCGCACCTTTCACAAGATCCTAGACAAAAGGTTGAGACAGATTGTTCACCTACGTGACGAGCAACGGGCGTTTAAAAGCACTGATGGATGCTTTGAGAACATCATGATTCTGAGTACGCTACTTAAGACAAGTCATGCCGCGGGGCGAAGCCTTTACATGGCTAATATAGACCTGTCAAAGGCATTTGACAGCGCCACGCACACCGCAATACTGAATGGACTTGCACGCCACCAAATGGTGGGGAAGTCCATGATTGACTACCTGCATTGGTTCTACACAAATTCTACTACAACCTTGCAACACAGAGGGGTGGAAAGAACAGTGCGCCCTGGGAAGGGAGTCAGACAAGGTGACCCGCTGTCTCCGCTGTTGTTTAACGCGGTCATCGATGAGTTCATCGACAGCATCCCCCCGGGCTTTGGTGTGAGACTGGGTGAGGGGCGGTGCGCGTCGTTGGCTTTTGCTGATGACCTCGTGATTCTGGCGGAGACGGCGGCTGGCCTACAATTTCTCCTCGACAAGTTCCAGGAATTTTTGAGCACTAGGGGTCTCACAGTAAACGTAAAGAAGTCTTCGACCCTAAGCCTCGTAGGAGACGGGAAAAACAAAAAGGCAAAAATCTGCCCAGTGGCTTTCAAAGTAAATGGAGAACCACTTCGAGTGATTGATTGCTCAGGTTCATGGCGCTATCTGGGGGTCGAAGTTAACACATCAGGGGAGATATGGTACAATGGGGTGAATTTCGACGACCTTATCGTAAGGCTAGAGAGGGCCCCCCTTAAACCTCAGCAGAAGATGAACATTCTAATTTTCTACCTAATACCGAGACTAATCTATGGCTTGGTTATGAGTGCCAAGTCAAAGACATACCTACACCAGATTGACCGTAGGATTAGAGCGGCTGTCCGGCTCTTTCTGCATCTGCCGAAGGACGTTCCAGTTGCCTTCCTATACGCTGCGGTGGGGGACGGCGGGTTGGGGGTCACCTGTCTCGCGACAATGATTCCTCGGATCCG
>NW_024609846.1:217957400-217964900 GCF_016920785.2 Ixodes scapularis | reverse complement strand
TTGCACATGGCGGAAGTGTGTTCGCTCCTCGAGTTTTCTTCTTTGTTGAACCATTAGGGACGCGTGTACTCGTCGGGACTTCGTCGCGACGGTCCAGCCACCCCTCACGTTCGCTTCGCTCACGTAAACAAGCACAACGCCAGCGTACTTCCCCGATTCGCTAAAAACAACCATCCGACTCTCGCGTAGCATTGTCACTTGCGTATTTTGTGTCTTTTACCATCCAAACCAGATGGCGCTGCGCAGTTAACGGCTCGAAAACCGGAGCCTTGCTTTAGGTTCGTTAGATGACGCCACTATTCATTCATTTTTTTTTTAATTTTTTTTTTTAGTTTTTACTTTTTGTTTAAATTAATTGATTTGATTTTACATTACGTCGTCTCGTCATATAAACAGCAAATATTTAAACAATTTAGGCGCGCCTCCGCATCTATTTGGGCGCCGACCACCTGGCGGCGCTACTTATTTTCCAAATTCTGTTTACAAAGTATGACGGCGTTTTCATCTATCTAGCGGTCTCCTACATTTTTTTTTTTATTATTATTTTTTTTTTGCTTTTGCTTTGCGTTGTTCCTGCGGAGTGATAGTTCTTGGTGAGCTCGGACGCTTTCCAACGCGTTAAGATTCTGGAGTGCAAACTTGTAAGAAACCTTTGCAACCGTGAGTAGTATGCAGTCGGCGCTGCTTGCACGCGATGTATTTTCGACGCGTTTTGTCCGTCTTATTGCCCGTGTGCGTTGGCGTACCTGGTTTCTGAAAGTGTGCGCGTCTCCCACGTGCATCTTAAACCATGTGTGGGCATTGCATGTTTTCGCTTGAGGAGATATCCATTTCCACCAGTGAGTAGTGTTCATTCGCCGCCGCTTCATCGCGATGTGCTTTTGACGTCTTTTTGCTTCTCTGTGCCGCCCGCCCTCCGTGCTTTCCGAAGGTGAGCGCATGGTTTCGCTTTGCAGTGCGCGCTCTGCAGCGTGGTGTTGTGGCGTGGTTCCGGTGAAAGTGCCTGTGGGTGACCTCGCGTGCGTCCGTAATTCCGTGCCTTCGGCCTACTCAGCGTGGACGTCATTTCTGTCCTGTGACCTGCTGCTCAGTGCTCAGTGCTCAGTGCTGTGCTTGTGCAAGGCCTCTGGTGTGGGTGCCGTGTCCTACGTATCGCCCAACTAGGTTCTACTTGTGCCCCTTATTAATTCATTAATATGTGTCGTGTGTGTGTGTGCTCTTTGAGCAGTTTCCGTTCTTGTGCCGTCCGTCCAGTGAAAGGATTTTTTTATTTTTTTTTTATTAAGTTACGGCGCTTGTTTTCGTGCAGCTCTACGTGGTCGTGTCCTCGTACGCAGTGGTGTGTTTGTGGAAAGTCTCTCGTTGTGTTGTGTTGTGCAGTGCAGTGCAGTGCAGTGCAGTGCAGTGCTGTGCGTGCGCCAAAGCCTCTGGATAAAAGAAAAAAAAAATATATATATATATATATATAAATACACATTTTTTTTCTAATTTTTTTTTTAATTAATTTTACATGTGGTAAGTATGCATGACTTATACCATCCTTTGTATTGATTTATTTGGGTCGTGTCTTTTTTTTCCACATTATTAGCCTTCTTGTTCTCCTCCTCCTCCTCCTGCTTATCATTATTGTAGAAATGTTTTCCTTTTTCTTTTTTTTTCCTCTTTCTTTCTAAGCTTTTAGTTTCCACCAGAGCGTCGAACCGAATTTTTTATTGGTTTGCTTCGATTTGCGGGAGCACAAAAGTAATGTAGGACATTAAAATAGCACAACAAATAGAAGAACAAGAGGTATACAGGACAGGCGCTGATGTTGAACTAGTTTCATTCAGGAAAAGTGAACATGTATATACACACGACAGGCAAAGCAGCACATATTCTTAAGGGTAGAAGATATTTGAGCTGGGATGCTGGTGTCTCCCAGCACGATCAAACCATCCGGGGCTATTGCCGCCTTCTCGGCTGCCCTCGGCACTTATCGTGAATAAAAGCTATATATGTATGTTTACTTTTCCTGGATAAAACTAGTTGAAAGTGAGTGCCTGTCCTGTATACTCCTTGTCCTCGTCTTTTTTGCGCTATTTTATATATTTTACTAAGATGAACCAACAGCGTACCGTATTAAAAAGAAAAAGAAGAAGCTAAAGTGATATTATATTTACCTGGTGCTTCTTTTCGTAATAGGCACTATTTCAAGAGTGCAAACGGGTATCTTTCCATTCATTTGTAGGGTTCGCTTATTTTCAGGTGCCGAGAAATAAATTGCTTTATTTAAATTTTATGGAGCAGTAAATGACAAGCTACATACATATCTGTCTTTCCTTGTTTTTTTTTTGTGTTATATTTTAGCCTGAATTTAAAAGTTATCAGTCTGTTGGATCGCCTAAAATACAGGTGATTGGCATTTGAGGTTTTTTTTCTTTACAAGATAATGGTTGATTCAATTTAGCAAGTAAGCATCAATTGTGCTACTTTTTTTTTTCCTTCATCTTAAATAGAGCTAAGCAATCAACTCGACATGACGGCTACTTAATTTGTCGCTTTCTTACCGCCTGTTTTCCGAAACTGTGTGCTTTCTTTTCGTCGTCATCGACTTTGGGCTGCCGCTCTAAGTCCATAGAGCCTTTTTTTTTTTTTTGAGCTATCCCTGCCGTACACCCTTGTACTTCTATTAATCGTCAGACTAATAGACAGTTATATTTTCTTCCGTACAGTTCCAAGTTGGCGGGTCAGTTTCGGTTCGGCTGAAACTAACTCCTCGGTTCCGGTTTTTCGTTCGCTTCGGTTTTCGGTTCGACACTCTGGTCTTCACCGTGCATGGCACCCCCCCCCCCCCCACCCCCTTCCTTCCTTCCTTCCCTCCCTCCCTCCCTCCCTCTCTCCCCTCTTCTCCTCCCTGCAAGAAAACAAACTGTCGTTTCGAAATGTTTTCTTACTTGAACTGTGAAGGTTTTCAAGTGCATTTCCTTTCCTCCTTTATTGAGCGCACAATTCTAGAGTGGAACTTCCCTTCTGACATTGCAATAAAGTTTCCTGCACAAGGAAGAAAAACCTGCCATTTGACCTCCCTTGTGTGTGCAAAGTGTCATTGTTCCTATATTATGCTTGAACATGGTCTTTTTGTCTTCCTATTTGTCGCAGAAATCATGTATGTGTATGTATGTATGTATGTATGTATGTAAATATATATATATATATATATATATATATATATATATATACCAATATCGCACTTTATGGATTAATCTTGCACGACCTGTGAAAACCACGTATCTCTGGCTTTCCTCACGTTCGATTTTCGAGCAATTTCTGAAGCTAGCTTGGGGAGATTGATTTCGCTCGCACACAATTCGAGTCGCGAGGACGGGCATGTACGAACGCCTACGTAGTCGGGACGGTAAACAAAACTTACACAAATTAAAATCCTGCGCAGATAATAAAAGAAAGAGCAACAAAAAAGTATGGGCGTCTTTCTTTACTAATTTCTTTTTTTTTTTTCTTTTTTAGGATTGTAAGCGGACGGGCTTCTTACACGATACCAAAAAGCGAGACACAATTTGACAAACGGGTCACGTCACAAGAAAGAAAATCCCACATCCTCAAGCGTGTAAAAAATGCACGCAATATCTACAGTACTGGAATTGGAAGCGCTGCCAATCTCGCGTGCACTAGCCCAAATCGCGTTGCTCCCGCTCACGTCAAAGCGACACAGACCTCGTCGGAAAGGTACGCTTTCTGACGCGGTCAACCGGTAAAAACACTATATATTGTAAAATTCTGTACTTTGGACGTGATTAATTCAGACTGCTTTGCGGCTAACTAAGCGCGCGTTCCTTCCCAATGAAACGAAAGAGCGAGATTAGAAATAGAGGAAATAATTCCAGTGAAAAGAAAGAAATTCGTCTCTTATTGAGCTTGGCAGTAAAGCACGCGACATCTCTAGTATTCCGTTTGAAAGCGTTGTCCATGGCAAGTGCAGTAATGTACAGTGTTCGGCTCTCGCCCAGTTGAAAGCGCCAGAAAGCCCGTGTCGCCTCGCGACACGGGTAACCGCTAGAAAACACGCACATTTTAAAGTCGCGTGATTTGCACTTGATTCCTCGGAAGTACTTTGTGGGAGACGAAGCGGGCGTCCCATGCCAAGGACACGGAAGAGAGAGATTAGAAATAGAGCGAACAATTCGAGTGAAAAGAGTAATATTTGTCTCCTATCAAACTTGCCAGAAGAGTAAGCGAGATTTCCAGTATTCCGTTTGAAAGCGCTGCCCGTCGCAAGTGCAGTAGGGTAAATTGTTCGGCTCTCGCCCAGTTGAAAGCGCCAGAAAGCCAGTGTCGCAAAGCGACACGGGTAACCGCTAGAAAACACGCATCTTTTTCTTTTGTTAATCCCGTGCTTCTCACTTCGTTCCTTGAGAGGACTTTGTCGGAAACTAAGTGGCGGGGCCTTCCAAACGAAACCAATGGTAGAAACAATGAAGTGAGCAAAGAAGAGTAGTGTAAAGAAAGAAAATTGCCTATTATGAAGCCTGCCGTAAACACGCGCGATACCGCGAGCATTCGGATTAAAAGCAGTGACAATCTCACTTACTATAGCGCTCATTGTTCGGCTCTGACACAATTCAAAACGCATGAAACGCCCCGTGTAAATATTGGTTTACTTTGTAATAACAAAGTCGATAAACTTTCTGTTGACCATGTTAACATGAACTGAAAGTCGAAAAGAAGTAATCAGAGTCAAGCAGGGGTCAGCACGTTTTTAATAAAGAGCGAGAAATAATTTTTTTTTTATAGGGGTAGGATGTATGTACGTATGTATGTATATATAGAGGGAGACAGGAAAAAAAACATTTATATATATATATATATACACACAAACATACATACATACATATATATATATATATATAAGGAGAGAGAGAGGGGAAAAAATAAGAAAGAAAGAAGGACAAATAAATGATACTGAATAACGAGGAGCCACATAAGTGAGAGACAGTAAGTCAGTCACCGAAACTGATAACCACAAACTATGTACAGAATGCTCTTGAAGGATCTTCTTTATACTTATCGGTGCTATTATGTGGAGGTGGGGTATGTCGAGCGTTCGATTGGTGCGAGCGTCGTCTGACGACGTCGCCGACGCCTTTCGTCGCCGTCTCGGCCGCTGCCTCCGCCGCATGGTCGTTACAGCAAGGTACCGGCGATCTCTGGCGTCTGCCGTTGGGGTCGGTTCTCGGTTGCACCTGTGTCTTGAAAACGAATGCGAGAGGAGGGTGTTTCGGAGCGTACGCGCTAACCGAACGGTGTGAAATGACGAGTGCGTTCTGACCGAAGGCCGGGGTGCGTCCTCGCGTCCTCAAGGGACCTGAAAGCTCGGCAACGCTGCGAAGGCGTCGTCAATGATTTTTTTGGCGTACGACTTTCTGTTGCTACGACGAGAAAGAAATTTATGCGCTTCTTGCCGCGTCGGTACCGACCTCGGTCGGGGATATTCCGGCTGCGCGCTCGAACGTGCTTCATTTCTTCTTGGATTTGGAAGTAATTCCTAAGCATTGTGTGTGTTTGCGGTTCGTAAGGGGCGCCTGACGGTGGCCCCGCGTCCGCGCGTTGGTAGGGTTTTGGGCGACCCACCACGAAAAGATTACCTGGTTGATCCTGCCAGTAGTCATATGCTTGTCTCAAAGATTAAGCCATGCATGTCTAAGTACATGCCGAAACAAGGCGAAACCGCGAATGGCTCATTAAATCAGTTATGGTTCCTTAGATCGTTTCTTCCTACTTGGATAACTGTGGCAATTCTAGAGCTAATACATGCAGTGAGCCCGAAGCCCCTCGGGGCGACGGGTGCTTTTATTAGACCAAGATCAATCGGGCTTCGGTCCGTTTTGTGTGGTGACTGTGGATAACTTTGTGCTGATCGCACGGCCACGAGCCGGCGACGTTTCTTTCAAGTGTCTGCCTTATCAACTGTCGATGGTAGGTTATGCGCCTACCATGGTTGTTACGGGTAACGGAGAATCAGGGTTCGATTCCAGAGAGGGAGGCTGAGAAACGGCTACCACATCCAAGGAAGGCAGCAGGCGCGCAAATTACCCACTCCCGGCACGGGGAGGTAGTGACGAAAAATAACAATACGGGACTCTTTTGAGGCCCCGTAATTGAAATGAGTACACTCTAAATCCTTTAACGAGGATCCATTGGAGGGCAAGGCTGGTGCCAGCAGCCGCGGTAATTCCAGCTCCAATAGCGTATACTAAAGTTGCTGCGGTTAAAAAGCTCGTAGTTGGATCTCAGTTACAGGCGGGAAGTGCGTGGACACCACGTTACGGCCCGTGCTGAACATCATGCCTGTCGTGGCTTGGTTCCCTTCATCAGGTGCCTTGCTTTGGCCGGCGCGTTTACTTTGAAAAAATTAGAGTGCTCAACGCAGGCGATTCGCCTGAATAACAGTGCATGGAATAATAGAACAAGATCCTGTTTCTGTTCTGTTGGTTTTTGGAATACAGGATAATGATTAAGAGGGACAGACGGGGGCATTCGTATTGCGGCGCTAGAGGTGAAATTCTTGGACCGTCGCAAGACGAACTACTGCGAAAGCATTTGCCAAGAATGTTTTCATTGATCAAGAACGAAAGTTAGAGGTTCGAAGGCGATCAGATACCGCCCTAGTTCTAACCATAAACGATGCCAACCAGCGATCCGCCTGAGTTACTCAAATGACTCGGCGGGCAGCTTCCGGGAAACCAAAGTATTTGGGTTCCGGGGGAAGTATGGTTGCAAAGCTGAAACTTAAAGGAATTGACGGAAGGGCACCACCAGGAGTGGAGCCTGCGGCTTAATTTGACTCAACACGGGAAAACTTACCCGGCCCGGACACTGGGAGGATTGACAGATTGAGAGCTCTTTCTTGATTCGGTGGATGGTGGTGCATGGCCGTTCTTAGTTGGTGGAGCGATTTGTCTGGTTAATTCCGATAACGAACGAGACTCTAGCCTATTAAATAGGTGCGTGGTTCTCTGCACCTTGCACCCTTCTTGGAGGGACAAGCGGCTCCTAGCCGCACGAAACAGAGCAATAACAGGTCTGTGATGCCCTTAGATGTCCGGGGCCGCACGCGCGCTACACTGAAGGAAGCAGCGTGTTTTTATCCCTGTCTGTAAAGACTGGGTAACCCGTGGAACCTCCTTCGTGATTGGGATAGGGGCTTGCAATTGTTCCCCTTGAACGAGGAATTCCCAGTAAGCGCGAGTCATAAGCTCGCGTTGATTACGTCCCTGCCCTTTGTACACACCGCCCGTCGCTACTACCGATTGAATGATTTAGTGAGGTCTTCGGACCGATACCCGGAGCGGCCTTTCGGTTGCGCCGGTGTGTTGGAAAGATGACCAAACTTGATCATTTAGAGGAAGTAAAAGTCGTAACAAGGTTTCCGTAGGTGAACCTGCGGAAGGATCATTACCGGATGTTATTTGGCATCGTTTTGTCTTCTTCCTCTTGTACGGGGAA
>NW_024609846.1:217942400-217949900 GCF_016920785.2 Ixodes scapularis | reverse complement strand
CTGCAGCCTTGGAATAAACGTTTCTTTTCACCCAACGCGGCATTCTTATTTCTTGACACGATATATTTGATGACCGAGGCTCGTAACGCGCGCCCGTTCTTGGAATATTATGTGCTCGGTCGTTTGAACATTCCATCTTGACCCTATTCGTCAAAAGTGTCCGGCGACCGTGTAGTAAATGCGCTGCAGGCGCAATGAGGTGTCCTTGTGCTGCATAGACGAACGTATCCCTTTCGACAAGCCGCGTTCTGAAAGAAGAAAAAGAGGAGAAGAAAACATTTTTCGTGGCGCTTTTATTTTCTGCATGCATAGCAAGCGACATCGAAATGTCGTGCAGTATCCTCAATTTCACTTGGTCAACAGGTCCCTCGTTTTCAACAGCTCGGTGTCACTCGGAACTCTGGACAGGTGTTCACCTCACTCACAAGTGTGGGGACGTAATCCATCCACCAAGACCATGCCGGTGAACGAAAGCTGCACGTCGAAGGAAGGAAGGCTGGCTTTGACGCTGCAGAGCCAACGAAAACGAAACTGTGTGCCTCTCTCGAGTGTCCTTGCCTTCACGTTGCTTGCACATGGCGGAAGTGTGTTCGCTCCTCGAGTTTTCTTCTTTGTTGAACCATTAGGGACGCGTGTACTCGTCGGGATTTCGTCGCGACGGTCCAGCCACCCCTCGCGTTCGCTTCGCTCACGTAAACAAGCACAACGCCAGCGTACTTCCCCGATTCGCTAAAAACAACCATCCGACTCTCGCGTAGCATTGTCACTTGCGTATTTTGTGTCTTTTACCATCCAAACCAGATGGCGCTGCGCAGTTAACGGCTCGAAAACCGGAGCCTTGCTTTAGGTTCGTTAGATGACGCCACTAATCATTCATTTTTTTTTTAATTTTTTTTTTTTAGTTTTTACTTTTTGTTTAAATTAATTGATTTGATTTTACATTACGTCGTCTCGTCATATAAACAGCAAATATTTAAACAATTTAGGCGCGCCTCCGCATCTATTTGGGCGCCGACCACCTGGCGGCGCTACTTATTTTCCAAATTCTGTTTACAAAGTATGACGGCGTTTTCATCTATCTAGCGGTCTCCTACATTTTTTTTTTATTATAATTTTTTTTTTGCTTTTGCTTTGCGTTGTTCCTGCGGAGTGATAGTTCTTGGTGAGCTCGGACGCTTTCCAACGCGTTAAGATTCTGGAGTGCAAACTTGTAAGAAACCTTTGCAACCGTGAGTAGTATGCAGTCGGCGCTGCTTGCACGCGATGTATTTTCGACGCGTTTTGTCCGTCTTATTGCCCGCGTGCGTTGGCGTACCTGGTTTCTGAAAGTGTGCGCGTCTCCCACGTGCATCTTAAACCATGCGTGGTCATTGCATGTTTTCGCTTGAGGAGATATCCATTTCCACCAGTGAGTAGTGTTCATTCGCCGCCGCTTCATCGCGATGTGCTTTTGACGTCTTTTTGCTTCTCTGTGCCGCCCGCCCTCCGTGCTTTCCGAAGGTGAACGCATGGTTTCGCTTTGCAGTGCGCGCTCTGCAGCGTGGTGTTGTGGCGTGGTTCCGGTGAAAGTGCCTGTGGGTGACCTCGCGTGCGTCCGTAATTCCCTGCCTTCGGCCTACTCAGCGTGGACGTCATTTCTGTCCTGTGACCTGCTGCTCAGTGCTCAGTGCTGTGCTTGTGCAAGGCCTCCGGTGTGGGTGCCGTGTCCTACGTATCGCCCAACTAGGTTCTACTTGTGCCCCTTATTAATTCATTATTATGTGTCGTGTGTGTGTGTGCTCTTTGAGCAGTTTCCGTTCTTGTGCCGTCCGTCCAGTGAAAGGATTTTTTTTTATTTTTTTTATTAAGTTACGGCGCTTGTTTTCGTGCAGCTCTACGTGGTCGTGTCCTCGTACGCAGTGGTGTGTTTGTGGAAAGTCTCTCGTTGTGTTGTGTTGTGCAGTGCAGTGCAGTGCAGTGCAGTGCAGTGCTGTGCATGCGCCAAAGCCTCTGGATAAAAGAAAAAAAAATATATATATATATATATATATATATATATATATATATATAAATACACATTTTTTTTTTCTAATTTTTTTTTAATTAATTTTACATGTGGTAAGTATGCATGACTTATACCATCCTTTGTATTGATTTATTTGGGTCGTGTCTTTTTTTTCCACATTATTAGCCTTATTGTTCTCCTCCTCCTCCTCCTGCTTATCATTATTGTAGAAATGTTTTCCTTTTTCTTTTTTTCCTCTTTCTTTCTAAGCTTTTAGTTTCCACCAGAGTGTCGAACCGAATTTTTTATTGGTTTGCTTCGATTTGCGGGAGCACAAAAGTAATGTAGGACATTAAAATAGCACAACAAATAGAAGAACAAGAGGTATACAGGACAGGCGCTGATGTTGAACTAATTTCATTCAGGAAAAGTGAACATGTATATACACACGACAGGCAAAGCAGCACATATTCTTAAGGGCAGAAGATATTTGAGCTGGGATGCTGGTGTCTCCCAGCACGATCAAACCATCCGGGGCTATTGCCGCCTTCCCGGCTGCCCTCGGCACTTATCGTGAATAAAAGCTATATATGTATGTTTACTTTTCCTGGATAAAACTAGTTGAAAGTGAGTGCCTGTCCTGTATACTCCTTGTCCTCGTCTTTTTTGCGCTATTTTATATATTTTACTAAGATGAACCAACAGCGTACCGTATTAAAAAGAAAAAGAAGAAGCTAAAGTGATATTATATTTACCTGGTGCTTCTTTTCGCAATAGGCACTATTTCAAGAGTGCAAACGGGTATCTTTCCATTCATTTGTAGGGTTCGCTTATTTTCAGGTGCCGAGAAATAAATTGCTTTATTTAAATTTGATGGAGCAGTAAATGACAAGCTACATACATATCTGTCTTGCCTTGTTTTTTTTTTTTGTGTTATATTTTAGCCTGAATTTAAAAGTTATCAGTCTGTTGGGTGGCCTAAAATACAGGTGATTGGCATTTAAGGTTTTTTTTCTTTACAAGATAATGGTTGATTCAATTTAGCAAGTAAGCATCAATTGTGCTTCCTTCATCTTAAATAGAGCTAAGCAATCAACTCGACATGACGGCTACTTAATTTGTCGCTTTCTTACCGCCTGTTTTCCGAAACTGTGTGCTTTCTTTTCGTCGTCATCGACTTTGGGCTGCCGCTCCAAGTCCATAGAGCCTTTTTTTTTTTTCAGCTATCCCTGCCGTACACCCTTGTACTTCTATTCATCGTCAGACTAATAGACAGTTATATTTTCTTCCGTACAGTTCCAAGTTGGCGGGTCAGTTTCGGTTCGGCTGAAACCCCGAACTCCTCGGTTCCGGTTTTTCGTTCGCTTCGGTTTTCGGTTCGACACTCTGGTCTTCACCGTGCATGGCACCACCCCCCTTCCTTCCTTCCTTCCCTCCCTCCCTCCCTCCCTCCCTCCCTCCCTCCCTTCTTCTCTCCCCTCTTCTCCTCCCTGCAAGAAAACAAACTGTCGTTTCGAAATGTTTTCTTACTTGAACTGTGAAGGTTTTCAAGTGCATTTCCTTTTCTCCTTTATTGAGCGCACAATTCTAGAGTGGAACTTCCCTTCTGACATTGCAATAAAGTTTCCTGCACAAGGAAGAAAAACCTGCCATTTGACCTCCCTTGTGTGTGCAAAGTGTCAATGTTCCTATATTATGCTTGAACATGGTCTTTTTGTCTTCCTATTTGTCGCAGAAATCATGTATGTGTATGTATGTATGTATATATATATATATATATATATATATATATATATATATATACCAATATCGCAATTTATGGATTAATCTTGCACGACCTGTGAAAATCACGTATCTCTGGCTTTCCTCACGTTCGATTTTCGAGCAATTTCTGAAGCTAGCTTGGGGAGATTGATTTCGCTCGCACACAATTCGAGGCGCGAGGACGGGCATGTACGAACGCCTACGTAGTCGGGACGGTAAACAAAACTTACACAAATTAAAATCGTGCGCAGATAATAAAAGAAAGAGCAACAAAAAGGTATGGGCGTCTTTCTTTACTAATTTCTTTTTTTTTTCTTTTTTATGATTGTTTGCGGACGGGCTTCTTAAACGATACCAAAAAGCGAGACACAATTTGACAAACGGGTCACGTCACAAGAAAGAAAATCCCACATCCTCAAGCGTGTAAAAAATGCACGCAATATCTACAGTACTGGAATTGGAAGCGCTGCCAATCTCGCGTGCACTAGCCCAAATCGCGTTGCTCCCGCTCACGTCAAAGCGACGCAGACCTCGTCGGAAAGGTACGCTTTCTGACGCGGTCAACCGGTAAAAACACTATATATTGTAAAATTCTGTACTTTGCACGTGATTAATTCAGACTGCTTTGCGGCTAACTAAGCGCGCGTTCCTTCCGAATGAAACGAAAGAGCGAGATTAGAAATAGAGGGAATAATTCCCGTGAAAAGAAAGAAATTCGTCTCTTATTGAGCTTGGCAGTAAAGCACGCGACATCTCCAGTATTCCGTTTGAAAGCGTTGTTCATGGCAAGTGCAGTAATATACAGTGTTCGGCTCTCGCCCAGTTGAAAGCGCCAGAAAGCCCGTGTCGCCTCGCGACACGGGTAACCGCTAGAAAACACGCACATTTTAAAGTCGCGTGATTTGCACTTGATTCCTCGGAAGTACTTTGTGGGAGACGAAGCGGGCGTTCCATGCCAAGGACACGGAAGAGAGAGATTAGAAATAGAGCGAACAATTCGCGTGAAAAGAATAATATTTGTCTCCTATCAAACTTGCCAGAAAAGTAAGCGAGATTTCCAGTATTCCGTTTGAAAGCGCTGCCCGTCGCAAGTGCAGTAGTGTACAGTGTTCGGCTCTCGCCCAGTTGAAAGCGCCAGAAAGCCCGTGTCGCCTCGCGACACGGGTAACCGCTAGAAAACACGCACATTTTAAAGTCGCGTGATTTGCACTTGATTCCTCGGAAGTACTTTGTGGGAGACGAAGCGGGCGTTCCATGCCAAGGACACGGAAGAGAGAGATTAGAAATAGAGCGAACAATTCGCGTGAAAAGAATAATATTTGTCTCCTATCAAACGTGCCATAAAAGTAAGCGAGATTTCCAGTATTCCGTTTGAAAGCGCTGCCCGTCGCAAGTGCAGTAGTGTACAGTGTTCGCCTCTCGCCCAGTTGAAAGCGCCAGAAAGCCCGTGTCGCCTCGCGACACGGGTAACCGCTAGAAAACACGCACATTTTAAAGTCGCGCTATTTGCACTTGATTCCTCGGAAGTACTTTGTGGGAGACGAAGCTGGCGTTCCATGCCAAGGACACGGAAGAGAGAGATTAGAAATAGAGCGAACAATTCGCGTGAAAAGAATAATATTTGTCTCCTATCAAACGTGCCATAAAAGTAAGCGAGATTTCCAGTATTCCGTTTGAAAGCGCTGCCCGTCGCAAGTGCAGTAGTGTACAGTGTTCGGCTCTCGCCCAGTTGAAAGCGCCAGAAAGCCCGTGTCGCCTCGCGACACGGGTAACCGCTAGAAAACACGCACATTTTAAAGTCGCGTGATTTGCACTTGATTCCTCGGAAGTACTTTGTAGGAGACGAAGCGGGCGTTCCATGCCAAGGACACGGAAGAGAGAGATTAGAAATAGAGCGAACAATTCGCGTGAAAAGAATAATATTTGTCTCCTATCAAACTTGCCAGAAGAGTAAGCGAGATTTCCAGTATTCCGTTTGAAAGCGCTGCCCGTCGCAAGTGCAGTAGGGTAAATTGTTGGGCTCTCGCCCAGTTGAAAGCGCCAGAAAGCCCGTGTCGCAAAGCGACACGGGTAACCGCTAGAAAACCCGCATCTTTTTCTTTTGTTAATCCCGTGCTTCTCACTTCGTTCCTTGAGAGGACTTTGTCGGAAACTAAGTGGCGGGGCCTTCCAAACGAAACCAATGGTAGAAACAATGAAGTGAGCAAAGAAGAGTAGTGTAAAGAAAGAAAATTGCCTATTATGAAGCCTGCCGTAAACACGCGCGATACCGCGAGCATTCGGATTAAAAGCAGTGACAATCTCACTTACTATAGCGCTCATTGTTCGGCTCTGACACAATTCAAAACGCATGAAACGCCCCGTGTATATATTGGTTTACTTTGTAATAACAAAGTCGATAAACTTTCTGTTGACCATGTTAACATGAACTGAAAGTCGAAAAGAAGTAATCAGAGTCAAGCAGGGGTCAGCACGTTTTTAATAAAAAGCGAGAAATAATTTTTTTTTATAGGGGTAGGATGTATGTACGTATGTATGTATATATAGAGGCAGACAGGAAAAAAAGAACATTTATATATATATATATATACACACAAACATACATACATACATATATATATATATATATATATATAAGGAGAGAGAGAGGGGAAAAAAATAAGAAAGAAAGGACAAATAAATGATACTGAATAACGAGGAGCCACATAAGTGAGAGACAGTAAGTCAGTAAGTCAGTCAGTCAGTCACCGAAACTGATAACCACAAACTATGTACAGAATGCTCTTGAAGGATCTTCTTTATACTTATCGGTGCTATTATGTGGAGGTGGGGTCTGTCGAGCGTTCGATTGGTGCGAGCGTCGTCTGACGACGTCGCCGACGCCTTTCGCCGCCGTCTCGGCCGCTGCCTCCGCCGCATGGTCGTTACAGCAAGGTACCTGCGATCTCTGGCGTCTGCCGTTGGGGTCGGTTCTCGGGTGCACCTGTGTCTTGAAAACGAATGCGAGAGGAGGGTGTTTCGGAGCGTCCGCGCCAACCGAACGGTGTGAAATGACGAGTGCGTTCTGACCGAAGGCCGGGGTGCGTCCTCGCGTCCTCAAGAGACCTGAAAGCTCGGCAACGCTGCGAAGGCGTCGTCAATGATTTTTTTGGCGTACGACTTTCTGTTGCTACGACGAGAAAGAAATTTATGCGCTTCTTGCCGCGTCGGTACCGACCTCGGTCGGGGATATTCCGGCTGCGCGCTCGAACGTGCTTCATTTCTTCTTGGATTTGGAAGTAATTCCTAAGCGTTGTGTGTGTTTGCGGTTCGTAAGGGGCGCCTGACGGTGGCCCCGCGTCCGCGCGTTGGTAGGGTTTTGGGCGACCCACCACGAAAAGATTACCTGGTTGATCCTGCCAGTAGTCATATGCTTGTCTCAAAGATTAAGCCATGCATGTCTAAGTACATGCCGAAACAAGGCGAAACCGCGAATGGCTCATTAAATCAGTTATGGTTCCTTAGATCGTTTCTTCCTACTTGGATAACTGTGGCAATTCTAGAGCTAATACATGCAGTGAGCCCGAAGCCCCTCGGGGCGACGGGTGCTTTTATTAGACCAAGATCAATCGGGCTTCGGTCTGTTTTGTGTGGTGACTCTGGATAACTTTGTGCTGATCGCACGGCCACGAGCCGGCGACGTTTCTTTCAAGTGTCTGCCTTATCAACTGTCGATGGTAGGTTATGCGCCTACCATGGTTGTTACGGGTAAC
>NW_024609846.1:217917400-217932400 GCF_016920785.2 Ixodes scapularis | reverse complement strand
GGCGCCGACCACCTGGCGGCGCTACTTATTTTCCAAATTCTGTTTACAAAGTATGACGGCGTTTTCATCTATCTAGCGGTCTCCTACATTTTTTTTTATTATAATTTTTTTTTTTTGCTTTTGCTTTGCGTTGTTCCTGCGGAGTGATAGTTCTTGGTGAGCTCGGACGCTTTCCAACGCGTTAAGATTCTGGAGTGCAAACTTGTAAGAAACCTTTGCAACCGTGAGTAGTATGCAGTCGGCGCTGCTTGCACGCGATGTATTTTCGACGCGTTTTGTCCGTCTTATTGCCCGCGTGCGTTGGCGTACCTGGTTTCTGAAAGTGTGCGCGTCTCCCACGTGCATCTTAAACCATGCGTGGTCATTGCATGTTTTCGCTTGAGGAGATATCCATTTCCACCAGTGAGTAGTGTTCATTCGCCGCCGCTTCATCGCGATGTGCTTTTGACGTCTTTTTGCTTCTCTGTGCCGCCCGCCCTCCGTGCTTTCCGAAGGTGAACGCATGGTTTCGCTTTGCAGTGCGCGCTCTGCAGCGTGGTGTTGTGGCGTGGTTCCGGTGAAAGTGCCTGTGGGTGACCTCGCGTGCGTCCGTAATTCCCTGCCTTCGGCCTACTCAGCGTGGACGTCATTTCTGTCCTGTGACCTGCTGCTCAGTGCTCAGTGCTGTGCTTGTGCAAGGCCTCTGGTGTGGGTGCCGTGTCCTACGTATCGCCCAACTAGGTTCTACTTGTGCCCCTTATTAATTCATTATTATGTGTCGTGTGTGTGTGTGCTCTTTGAGCAGTTTCCGTTCTTGTGCCGTCCGTCCAGTGAAAGGATTTTTTTTAATTTTTTTTATTAAGTTACGGCGCTTGTTTTCGTGCAGCTCTACGTGGTCGTGTCCTCGTACGCAGTGGTGTGTTTGTGGAAAGTCTCTCGTTGTGTTGTGTTGTGCAGTGCAGTGCAGTGCAGTGCAGTGCAGTGCTGTGCATGCGCCAAAGCCTCTGGATAAAAGAAAAAAAAAAAAATATATATATATATATATATATATATATATATATCTATATATATATATAAATACACATTTTTTTTCTAATTTTTTTTTAATTAATTTTGCATGTGGTAAGTATGCATGAGTTATACCATCCTTTGTATTGATTTATTTGGGTCGTGTCTTTTTTTTCCACATTATTAGCCTTCTTGTTCTCCTCCTCCTCCTCCTGCTTATCATTATTGTAGAAATGTTTTCCTTTTTCTTTTTTTCCTCTTTCTTTCTAAGCTTTTAGTTTCCACCAGAGTGTCGAACCGAATTTTTTATTGGTTTGCTTCGATTTGCGGGAGCACAAAAGTAATGTAGGACATTAAAATAGCACAACAAATAGAAGAACAAGAGGTATACAGGACAGGCGCTGATGTTGAACTAATTTCATTCAGGAAAAGTGAACATGTATATACACACGACAGGCAAAGCAGCACATATTCTTAAGGGCAGAAGATATTTGAGCTGGGATGCTGGTGTCTCCCAGCACGATCAAACCATCCGGGGCTATTGCCGCCTTCCCGGCTGCCCTCGGCACTTATCGTGAATAAAAGCTATATATGTATGTTTACTTTTCCTGGATAAAACTAGTTGAAAGTGAGTGCCTGTCCTGTATACTCCTTGTCCTCGTCTTTTTTGCGCTATTTTATATATTTTACTAAGATGAACCAACAGCGTACCGTATTAAAAAGAAAAAGAAGAAGCTAAAGTGATATTATATTTACCTGGTGCTTCTTTTCGCAATAGGCACTATTTCAAGAGTGCAAACGGGTATCTTTCCATTCATTTGTAGGGTTCGCTTATTTTCAGGTGCCGAGAAATAAATTGCTTTATTTAAATTTGATGGAGCAGTAAATGACAAGCTACATACATATCTGTCTTGCCTTGTTTTTTTTTTGTGTTATATTTTAGCCTGAATTTAAAAGTTATCAGTCTGTTGGGTGGCCTAAAATACAGGTGATTGGCATTTAAGGTTTTTTTTCTTTACAAGATAATGGTTGATTCAATTTAGCAAGTAAGCATCAATTGTGCTTCCTTTATCTTAAATAGAGCTAAGCAATCAACTCGACATGACGGCTACTTAATTTGTCGCTTTCTTACCGCCTGTTTTCCGAAACTGTGTGCTTTCTTTTCGTCGTCATCGACTTTGGGCTGCCGCTCCAAGTCCATAGAGCCTTTTTTTTTTTCAGCTATCCCTGCCGTACACCCTTGTACTTCTATTCATCGTCAGACTAATAGACAGTTATATTTTCTTCCGTACAGTTCCAAGTTGGCGGGTCAGTTTCGGTTCGGCTGAAACCCCGAACTCCTCGGTTCCGGTTTTTCGTTCGCTTCGGTTTTCGGTTCGACACTCTGGTCTTCACCGTGCATGGCACCCCCCCCCCTTCCTTCCTTCCTTCCCTCCCTCCCTCCCTCCCTCCCTCCCTCCCTCCCTCCCTCCCTTCCTCTCTCCCCTCTTCTCCTCCCTGCAAGAAAACAAACTGTCGTTTCGAAATGTTTTCTTACTTGAACTGTGAAGGTTTTCAAGTGCATTTCCTTTCCTCCTTTATTGAGCGCACAATTCTAGAGTGGAACTTCCCTTCTGACATTGCAATAAAGTTTCCTGCACAAGGAAGAAAAACCTGCCATTTGACCTCCTTGTGTGTGCAAAGTGTCAATGTTCCTATATTATGCTTGAACATGGTCTTTTTGTCTTCCTATTTGTCGCAGAAATCATGTATGTGTATGTATGTATGTATATATATATATATATATATATATATATATATATATATATACCAATATCGCAATTTATGGATTAATCTTGCACGACCTGTGAAAATCACGTATCTCTGGCTTTCCTCACGTTCGATTTTCGAGCAATTTCTGAAGCTAGCTTGGGGAGATTGATTTCGCTCGCACACAATTCGAGGCGCGAGGACGGGCATGTACGAACGCCTACGTAGTCGGGACGGTAAACAAAACTTACACAAATTAAAATCGTGCGCAGATAATAAAAGAAAGAGCAACAAAAAGGTATGGGCGTCTTTCTTTACTAATTTCTTTTTTTTTTCTTTTTTATGATTGTTTGCGGACGGGCTTCTTAAACGATACCAAAAAGCGAGACACAATTTGACAAACGGGTCACGTCACAAGAAAGAAAATCCCACATCCTCAAGCGTGTAAAAAATGCACGCAATATCTACAGTACTGGAATTGGAAGCGCTGCCAATCTCGCGTGCACTAGCCCAAATCGCGTTGCTCCCGCTCACGTCAAAGCGACGCAGACCTCGTCGGAAAGGTACGCTTTCTGACGCGGTCAACCGGTAAAAACACTATATATTGTAAAATTCTGTACTTTGCACGTGATTAATTCAGACTGCTTTGCGGCTAACTAAGCGCGCGTTCCTTCCGAATGAAACGAAAGAGCGAGATTAGAAATAGAGGGAATAATTCCCGTGAAAAGAAAGAAATTCGTCTCTTATTGAGCTTGGCAGTAAAGCACGCGACATCTCCAGTATTCCGTTTGAAAGCGTTGTTCATGGCAAGTGCAGTAATATACAGTGTTCGGCTCTCGCCCAGTTGAAAGCGCCAGAAAGCCCGTGTCGCCTCGCGACACGGGTAACCGCTAGAAAACACGCACATTTTAAAGTCGCGTGATTTGCACTTGATTCCTCGGAAGTACTTTGTGGGAGACGAAGCGGGCGTTCCATGCCAAGGACACGGAAGAGAGAGATTAGAAATAGAGCGAACAATTCGCGTGAAAAGAATAATATTTGTCTCCTATCAAACTTGCCAGAAAAGTAAGCGAGATTTCCAGTATTCCGTTTGAAAGCGCTGCCCGTCGCAAGTGCAGTAGTGTACAGTGTTCGGCTCTCGCCCAGTTGAAAGCGCCAGAAAGCCCGTGTCGCCTCGCGACACGGGTAACCGCTAGAAAACACGCACATTTTAAAGTCGCGTGATTTGCACTTGATTCCTCGGAAGTACTTTGTGGGAGACGAAGCGGGCGTTCCATGCCAAGGACACGGAAGAGAGAGATTAGAAATAGAGCGAACAATTCGCGTGAAAAGAATAATATTTGTCTCCTATCAAACGTGCCATAAAAGTAAGCGAGATTTCCAGTATTCCGTTTGAAAGCGCTGCCCGTCGCAAGTGCAGTAGTGTACAGTGTTCGCCTCTCGCCCAGTTGAAAGCGCCAGAAAGCCCGTGTCGCCTCGCGACACGGGTAACCGCTAGAAAACACGCACATTTTAAAGTCGCGCTATTTGCACTTGATTCCTCGGAAGTACTTTGTGGGAGACGAAGCTGGCGTTCCATGCCAAGGACACGGAAGAGAGAGATTAGAAATAGAGCGAACAATTCGCGTGAAAAGAATAATATTTGTCTCCTATCAAACGTGCCATAAAAGTAAGCGAGATTTCCAGTATTCCGTTTGAAAGCGCTGCCCGTCGCAAGTGCAGTAGTGTACAGTGTTCGGCTCTCGCCCAGTTGAAAGCGCCAGAAAGCCCGTGTCGCCTCGCGACACGGGTAACCGCTAGAAAACACGCACATTTTAAAGTCGCGTGATTTGCACTTGATTCCTCGGAAGTACTTTGTGGGAGACGAAGCGGGCGTTCCATGCCAAGGACACGGAAGAGAGAGATTAGAAATAGAGCGAACAATTCGCGTGAAAAGAATAATATTTGTCTCCTATCAAACTTGCCAGAAGAGTAAGCGAGATTTCCAGTATTCCGTTTGAAAGCGCTGCCCGTCGCAAGTGCAGTAGGGTAAATTGTTCGGCTCTCGCCCAGTTGAAAGCGCCAGAAAGCCCGTGTCGCTTTAGAAAACACGCATCTTTTTCTTTTGTTAATCCCGTGCTTCTCACTTCGTTCCTTGAGAGGACTTTGTCGGAAACTAAGTGGCGGGGCCTTCCAAACGAAACCAATGGTAGAAACAATGAAGTGAGCAAAGAAGAGTAGTGTAAAGAAAGAAAATTGCCTATTATGAAGCCTGCCGTAAACACGCGCGATACCGCGAGCATTCGGATTAAAAGCAGTGACAATCTCACTTACTATAGCGCTCATTGTTCGGCTCTGACACAATTCAAAACGCATGAAACGCCCCGTGTAAATATTGGTTTACTTTGTAATAACAAAGTCGATAAACTTTCTGTTGACCATGTTAACATGAACTGAAAGTCGAAAAGAAGTAATCAGAGTCAAGCAGGGGTCAGCACGTTTTTAATAAAAAGCGAGAAATAATTTTTTTTTATAGGGGTAGGATGTATGTACGTATGTATGTATATATAGAGGCAGACAGGAAAAAAAGAACATTTATATATATATATATATACACACAAACATACATACATACATATATATAATGTCAGGAAGACAGAAGCTCAACGACCGCTTTCAGTGATGATTATATTCGAACTGGCCCGCGGTTGCGAGCACGGGCCACACGAGCTATCGGTGATGACGATGATGAGGTAGATATGACGATGCCCGATGACGACGATGAGGGTCTTCATCACATTACCCCCCTCCTCGGGGGGGGGGGGGGGAAGGGGGAAGCTATTGGAGTGGTGGGTGGTATGGTTTCAAGCGGTTCACGTGTAGAACTTCCGAAGGTCGACGGCGGCCATCCGAGGAGGAAGAAATGGGCTCAGCGAGGTAGGAGACAGGTGATGTTTTCTCGGTGATTCGATAGGGACCGATGTACTTGTGGAGGAACTTGTCCACTCGGCCAGGTTGTCGGGCTGGTGTCCAAACCCACACAAGGTCACCAGGGGAGTAAGACGTGTTCGTGTGGTGCTTGTCATAGCGGTCCTTGGTGACCTGTTGATGCCGCGACGTGCGGAGCTGCGCGAGCTGGCGGCATTCTTCGGCGCCAAAGATGAAGTTCTCTAGGAGTTCACTCTGATTGTTGATTGAAGGAGCGACAGGAAAGATGGTGTCCATTGTGCATGATGCTTCGCGTCCGTACACTAAATGGAAAGGGGAGTAGCCCGTGGTCGACTGGAGGGCAGTGTTATAGGCAAAAGTTACGAACGGGAGTACAGTGTCCCAGTTCGTATGGTCGGGGGAAACATACATGGATATCATGTCTGCAAGGGTCTTGTGAAAACGTTCGGTTAAACCGTTTGTCTGTGGATGATATGATGATGTTGTTTTATGAATTACGTTACAGGCTTTCAGAATAGCTGTAAGTGTACTCGAAAGAAACTGCCGTCCTCGGTCACTTAAGAGGACTTGTGGCGCACCATGACGTAGAAGTATGGTGTGTACAAAGAATTGAGCAATTTCTTCAGATGTCGCAGAGGTAAGCGCGGCAGTCTCGGCGTATCTAGTTAAGTGGTCAACGGCCGTGACTATCCACCGATTACCATGAGAAGAAACGGGGAACGGACCGAACAAATCGATTCCTACTCGTTCAAAAGGCGCACTGGGGCAAACTAATGGTTGCAGCAAACCAGCAGGGGCAGTCGTTGGACGTTTTCTACGTTGGCATTTCAAGCAGGACTGAACATATTTAAAAACAGTTGTCTGAAGCTGCGGCCAGAAGTAGCGTTGCCTAATGCGAGCGTACGTTTTGTTAAACCCCATGTGTCCTGAAGTAGGGTCATCATGAAAAGATCGAAGAATGTCAGTGCGCATATTGCGAGGAACTACGAGAAGCCAGCGGTGTCCTGAAGGGGAAAAGTTGTGCCGGTAGAGTATACCATCTTGGAGAGAAAAGTTTTGTAACTCTTTTCGCAACTTTTTGTGAACGAAGTTATTCGGTTTCTTAAGGTGGTCGATGATGCCTTTGATCCACGGGTCTTTGGATTGCTCATGTGTAATAGAGTCAAAATGGAGTGCTGAGACATCAAAAACGTCATCCATGTTTTCAAGCCGTTCATCTGGTTTGTCTACTGGACATCGAGATAGGCTGTCAGCGTCTGTATGTTTGCGCCCAGATTTGTATACTACTGTGTAGTTGTATTCCTGAAGCGCAAGCGTCCATCGACCAAGTCTGCCAGTGAGATCTTTCAAGGAAGAAAGCCAACATAACGCGTGGTGATCGGTCACAATAGTAAAATGTCTTCCGTAAAGATATGGCCGGAATTTGTTAATGGCCCAAACGACAGCTAGGCATTCTTTCTCGGTTATAGTGTAATTCTGTTCGGCGGCGGAGAGCATTCGGCTCGCATAGGCCACAACATATTCTTTTAGTGTGTTGGGATCGCTCTGCAATAGAACAACACCAAGGCCATATCCACTGGCGTCGGTGTGCAACTCTGTAGGGGCAGAGTCATTAAAGTGCCCCAGGATTGGATCGGACTGGAGAGTGGCTTTGAGAGAGTGAAATGAGTCTCGACATTCAGGGGACCAGATGAATGGTGCATTGGCCTGTAACAACCGTGTAAGTGGGGCAGCCAGTTGGGCGAAGTGAGGTACAAAACGGCGAAAATACGAGCAGAGTCCTAGGAAACTACGAAGTTGTTTGATATTAAGAGGAACAGGAAATTCGTTTACTGCCTTGAGCTTGTCTGGGTCGGGCCGAATGCCATCTTTATCTACTAAATGCCCAAGGATCTTAATTTGTCGAGAGGCAAAGTGGCACTTTTTTGTGTTGAGTAGGAGGTTAGCTTTTGTGAGACAAACGAACACCTCGGACAGGCGAAGGAGATGGTCGTTAAACGTACGAGAAAAAATAATAATGTCATCAATGTAGCAAAGGCATATGTGCCATTTAAGGCCACGGAGAACGTTATCTATCATGCGCTCAAATGTTGCCGGCGCATTACAAAGGCCAAAAGGCATCACGTTGAATTCAAAAAGACCGTCAGTTGTAATGAAAGCTGTTTTTTCTTTGTCTTCTTCCTTCATTGGTATTTGCCAGTAGCCGGTCTTTAAATCCAGGGATGAAAAATATTCGGCTCCTTGTAGGGTGTCTAATGTGTCATCAATCCGTGGTAAAGGGTATACGTCCTTGCGAGTGATCTTATTGAGTCTACGGTAATCAACGCAGAAACGTATGCTGCCGTCCTTCTTTTTTACAAGGACTACTGGTGAAGACCAGGGGCTCGAGGATTGACGGATGATCCCCTTACGCAGCATTTCTGACACCTCTTGGTCAATAATACGGCGTTCTGAAGGAGACACGCGATATGGGCGTTGGTGAACTATTTCTCCAGGAGGCGTATTGATCGTATGTGCTACCGAGTTTGTTGTGCTTGTGAAGGACGTGTAAACGTCAAAGCACGATTGGAAACGAGTTAATAAATTAATTAATTGCTTTTTATGAACCACTCCCAGGTCAGAGTCAATGGCATTCAAAAGTATTTGGTTGGATATAACAGGCAACGTTGGAGGGTCAAAATGATGTGTTGATTCGAGCGAAGCAAGTTCCAAAGAATTATGTGGTTCGATACTTGCGACGACAGTGTCCTTTACGAAAAGAAGTGGCTGGTGTGTAACGTTACATACAGGGAGTACTGTTTTGCCATCGGTAAGTTTAGATAGGGCATAGGGTACGATGAACCCGTGCGCTAGCAAGACGGTAGACAGAGGAGTTACTAGAAAAGTCCCCGAAAGGCTTAGTTCGCTCGAAAAATTCATCAGGAAAGATGCTAGCGGGGGAATGACAGTATCCTCACAGGCCCGTAATTTGGTTTCAACGATTATGGAATCAGACTCGCGGTTACTTGAATCCCCCAAACTGACGCCTTTGCAATTAATGACAGCTTCAGCAGATTGAAGAAAATCCCAGCCTAGAATCAGGTCGTGTGTGCAAGATGACAAAACCATGAACTGAATGGTGTGGCACGTACCTTGTATGAAAACGCGAGCCGTGCACTGAGCGGTGGGATGAATGATGTCTGTGGACGCCGCCCGTAATGAACAACCATGTAGGGGTGTTCTAACCTTGTGAAGACGTAAGCAAATGTCCTCTCTTATCACGGAAGTAGCCGCCCCTGTGTCAACTAAAGCGTACAGGAGTAAGTCGTCGATATGTACCTCGATGAGATTGGATGGGTCAGAGGGAGGATGATGAAGACTCTCCCGTGACGCAGTTGCTCCTCCAACAACTGCGGAACCTAGTTTCCCGTATTGGGCCGCGCGTCTCTCCTCGAGATCATGGGTGAGAAAGAGCGAGGATATGGAGATGGGGAGCGGCGCCGTGGAGCTTCCGGACGACGTGCTGGATAGGGATCCGGGGGTGGAGACTGATCCCGCGGCTGGTTCCAATACCCTCTGTTGTTTCGCTCTCGACTATAGTAGTCGCGGGTTTCGTAGTCCTGTTGTCTTCGTCGGCAAACTCGTGCCACGTGGCCGGTAATCCCACAATAATGGCAGATTGGACGCGGCCGATATCCCCAGGATCCGTAGTTGGGATAAGTGGGGCGGCTGCTCCAAGGGGGTAAAGGACCCCTGTTAAAACCAGGCGAGATAGAAGCCAGAGCAGGAAGGTCCGGAATCAGTTGGGGAACTCCCGAACGAGAAGTTTCATCAGAAGTTCGAAGTCCATCGGTGACTTTAGGGGAAGTCTCTTTTGGTGTGACGACAGAAGCAATCTCCTGTTGGATAATGCGGCGCAACCCGCTGTCGTCGCTCTCAATCGTCTGGTGACTTGCAGCAGGTCGGAGAAAATGTGAAAGTTCATCTCGTACAATTTTCTGTATCATTTGCTTCAGGGTATCGGTCGATAAAGAAGGCATGGTAATTGATGAGCCGTCATGCAGTGCTCGAACCTGAAGACGGGAGTTGCGGGCCTCATCCAGCCTTTGGCAATGCGTGGTGATGTCCTTAACAGTCGTGGGATTTTGCACAAGAAGGACGTTAAATGCCTCTTCAGAGATCCCTTTCATTACATGGCGGACTCGGTCGGCCTCCGACATGTCCTTGTCGCAACGGCGGCAAAGTGCGAGGACATCCTCGATGTAGGAAGTATACGTCTCGCCAGAAGATTGAATTCGTGCTGCCAACTTTCGTTCAGCTACAGCTTTACGATTGGCGGGTTTGCCGAAGATTTCGGCTAGCTGGGTTTTGAATAGCAGCCATGTCACGATTTCATCTTCATGGTTGGTGAACCAGATCTTGGCCACATCGGAGAGATAAAAAATAGCATTCCGCAGTTTCGCCTGGTCGTCCCACTTGTTATAAAGACTCACTCGCTCGTAGACGTCCATCCAGTCCTCCACGTCGTCCTCTCGGAGTCCGGCAAAGGTTTTGGGATGTCGGAGCTGGCTGGGGGCAGGGCTGACTGCAGCTGCAGAGGCACCGGAGGAGGATTGGCCACTGCTGGTCATTGTCACTATTCGCCTTCTGGGACGAAGCTCCAGAGTGATGGAACGTCGCTACTGGGATCGTGACCCCGCACCTCCACCAATAATGTCAGGAAGACAGAAGCTCAACGACCGCTTTCAGTGATGATTATATTCGAACTGGCCCGCGGTTGCGAGCACGGGCCACACGAGCTATCGGTGATGACGATGATGAGGTAGATATGACGATGCCCGATGACGACGATGAGGGTCTTCATCACAATATATATATATATATATATATATATATATATATATATATATATATATATATATAAGGAGAGAGAGAGGGGAAAAAAATAAGAAAGAAAGGACAAATAAATGATACTGAATAACGAGGAGCCACATAAGTGAGAGACAGTAAGTCAGTAAGTCAGTCAGTCAGTCACCGAAACTGATAACCACAAACTATGTACAGAATGCTCTTGAAGGATCTTCTTTATACTTATCGGTGCTATTATGTGGAGGTGGGGTCTGTCGAGCGTTCGATTGGTGCGAGCGTCGTCTGACGACGTCGCCGACGCCTTTCGCCGCCGTCTCGGCCGCTGCCTCCGCCGCATGGTCGTTACAGCAAGGTACCTGCGATCTCTGGCGTCTGCCGTTGGGGTCGGTTCTCGGGTGCACCTGTGTCTTGAAAACGAATGCGAGAGGAGGGTGTTTCGGAGCGTCCGCGCCAACCGAACGGTGTGAAATGACGAGTGCGTTCTGACCGAAGGCCGGGGTGCGTCCTCAAGGGACCTGAAAGCTCGGCAACGCTGCGAAGGCGTCGTCAATGATTTTTTTGGCGTACGACTTTCTGTTGCTACGACGAGAAAGAAATTTATGCGCTTCTTGCCGCGTCGGTACCGACCTCGGTCGGGGATATTCCGGCTGCGCGCTCGAACGTGCTTCATTTCTTCTTGGATTTGGAAGTAATTCCTAAGCGTTGTGTGTGTTTGCGGTTCGTAAGGGGCGCCTGACGGTGGCCCCGCGTCCGCGCGTTGGTAGGGTTTTGGGCGACCCACCACGAAAAGATTACCTGGTTGATCCTGCCAGTAGTCATATGCTTGTCTCAAAGATTAAGCCATGCATGTCTAAGTACATGCCGAAACAAGGCGAAACCGCGAATGGCTCATTAAATCAGTTATGGTTCCTTAGATCGTTTCTTCCTACTTGGATAACTGTGGCAATTCTAGAGCTAATACATGCAGTGAGCCCGAAGCCCCTCGGGGCGACGGGTGCTTTTATTAGACCAAGATCAATCGGGCTTCGGTCCGTTTTGTGTGGTGACTCTGGATAACTTTGTGCTGATCGCACGGCCACGAGCCGGCGACGTTTCTTTCAAGTGTCTGCCTTATCAACTGTCGATGGTAGGTTATGCGCCTACCATGGTTGTTACGGGTAACGGAGAATCAGGGTTCGATTCCGGAGAGGGAGCCTGAGAAACGGCTACCACATCCAAGGAAGGCAGCAGGCGCGCAAATTACCCACTCCCGGCACGGGGAGGTAGTGACGAAAAATAACAATACGGGACTCTTTTGAGGCCCCGTAATTGAAATGAGTACACTCTAAATCCTTTAACGAGGATCCATTGGAGGGCAAGTATGGTGCCAGCAGCCGCGGTAATTCCAGCTCCAATAGCGTATACTAAAGTTGCTGCGGTTAAAACGCTCGTAGTTGGATCTCAGTTACAGGCGGGAAGTGCGTGGACACCACGTTACGGCCTGTGCTGAACATCATGCCTGTCGTGGCTTGGTTCCCTTCATCAGGTGCCTTGCTTTGGCCGGCGCGTTTACTTTGAAAAAATTAGAGTGCTCAACGCAGGCGATTCGCCTGAATAACAGTGCATGGAATAATAGAACAAGATCCTGTTTCTGTTCTGTTGGTTTTTGGAATACAGGATAATGATTAAGAGGGACAGACGGGGGCATTCGTATTGCGGCGCTAGAGGTGAAATTCTTGGACCGTCGCAAGACGAACTACTGCGAAAGCATTTGCCAAGAATGTTTTCATTGATCAAGAACGAAAGTTAGAGGTTCAAAGGCGATCAGATACCGCCCTAGTTCTAACCATAAACGATGCCAACCAGCGATCCGCCTGAGTTACTCAAATGACTCGGCGGGCAGCTTCCGGGAAACCAAAGTATTTGGGTTCCGGGGGAAGTATGGTTGCAAAGCTGAAACTTAAAGGAATTGACGGAAGGGCACCACCAGGAGTGGAGCCTGCGGCTTAATTTGACTCAACACGGGAAAACTTACCCGGCCCGGACACTGGGAGGATTGACAGATTGAGAGCTCTTTCTTGATTCGGTGGATGGTGGTGCATGGCCGTTCTTAGTTGGTGGAGCGATTTGTCTGGTTAATTCCGATAACGAACGAGACTCTAGCCTATTAAATAGGTGCGTGGTTCTCTGACTGGGTAACCCGTGGAACCTCCTTCGTGATTGGGATAGGGGCTTGCAATTGTTCCCCTTGAACGAGGAATTCCCAGTAAGCGCGAGTCATAAGCTCGCGTTGATTACGTCCCTGCCCTTTGTACACACCGCCCGTCGCTACTACCGATTGAATGATTTAGTGAGGTCTTCGGACCGATACCCGGAGCGGCCTTTCGGTTGCGGCGGTGTGTTGGAAAGATGACCAAACTTGATCATTTAGAGGAAGTAAAAGTCGTAACAAGGTTTCCGTAGGTGAACCTGCGGAAGGATCATTACCGGATGTTATTTGGCATCGTTTTGTCTTCTTCCTCTTGTACGGGGAATGGACTCGATGTGCGAATTTATCTGGCGCCGATCCCGACCAAGCTTGGATACCGTCGGGACGGCACAAAAAAAAAAAAAAAAAAACTGTGGTTCGGATGTGCCTTTTTCTTTGGGTGGCCTCCGTTCCTTTCGATGATGCGCCCAGCGGGAGCCCTCTGCTGCCTCGATTGAGAGGAGATTTCAAGTGCACCGGGACAATCCGCGGGTTACAAAAGGCGCATCGCCCCCTTTTTCGTCTCTTCTCGAGGATCGCCCTTTTGTTTTGATTAACGAAGAGGCGTTTGAGAAGAGGCCTTTTTTTTTGCGCTTTCGAGATGGCATGGGATGTGCCGGGCGCGAAAAAAAACAACAACTTGTGTTTTGTCGTACTGATTGAAAAAAATGAATGCCGCTTACAACTCCCTGTGACGCCGAATTAGAGCGCAGCTCTTGAGGAGGAGGAGGGAAGGGCACTGGGGGGGGTTAAACTAACCAGGGGGTTGTCACGTTACCTTGGGGGTCACGTGACCCCCAATGCCGATGATGTCATCACTGACGTCACTGATGACGTCATCAGTGACGATGACGATGCGGGTACCAATGACGTCATTAGTGACGTCACTGATGACTTCACCAGTGATGATGACGATGCGAATGTCGGTGACGTCATCAGTGACGTCGCTGATGACGTCATCAGTGATGATGACGATGACGATGCGGATGCCGGTGACGACATCAGTGACGTCACTGATGACGTCATCAGTGATGATGACGATGACAATGCGGATGTCGGTGACGTCATCAGTGATGATGAAGATGACGATGTGGATGCCGGTGACGTCATCAGTGATGATGACGATGACGATGTGGATGCCGGTGACGTCATCAGTGATGATGACGATGTGGATGCCGGTGACGTCATCAGTGATGATGACGATGACGATGCGGATGCCGGTGACGTCATCAGTGATGATGACGATGACGATGTGGATGCCGGTGACGTCATCAGTGATGATGACGATGACGATGTGGATGCCGGTGACGTCATCAGTGATGATGACGATGACGATGCGGATGCCGGTGACGTCATCAGTGATGACGATGTGGATGCCGGTGACGTCATCAGTGATGATGACGATGACGATGTGGATGCCGGTGACGTCATCAGTGATGATGACGATGACGATGTGGATGCCGGTGACGTCATCAGTGACGATGACGTCATCGGGGGGTCACGCGACATCGGCGGGGGTCACGTGACCTCGAGGAGGGGGCCACGTGACCTCAGGGGAGTCACGTGACTTCGGGGGGTCACGTGACCCCCCACGAGGTCACGTGACCTTGGTGGGGGGCTCGCGCAGTGCATTATGGGACATTTCCCATGATGCACCGCGCGGTTACGCCGACGCCGACGGCGACGGCGACGCCGACGCCGACGCCGACGCCGACGGCGACGCCGCTCAAGCCGGAAACGGGCCCCTAAGAGCTGCGCTCTAAAATCCAAAAACACGACTCTAAGCGGTGGATCACTCGGTTCTCGGGTCGATGAAGAACGCAGCCAGCTGCGAGACTTGGTGTGAATTGCAGGACACACTGAGCACTTACTCTTTGAACGCACATTGCGGCCTCGGGCCTTCCCGTGGCTTCGTCTGTGTGAGGGTCGGATCATATATCAAGAGAGGAGAATTTGTTTTCTACCTCGTTTTGACTGTGTCGGATCGTGGGCAGCACGCAGTTTTATGCTTTCTTGCGTTGCGTTTTCTTTGAGCAAATGCACGAGTGGTGCGATTGCACGCGTGCGCTTAACCAGTCCTCCTCCTTCTACGAGTTTTTATCGAACACTGCATGGGAAAACGAAACTCGATGGATACCGTTTGTGGAAAATCCCGTACCAAAAAAATCTTTCGCACGTTGAATGGCGCTGTGACGTCGGTGCGTTAGAAACGGAGATTTGAAACGGTTTCTTTTCGATCGATTCTGTTTTCTTTGGCGTGG
>NW_024609846.1:217902400-217909900 GCF_016920785.2 Ixodes scapularis | reverse complement strand
CATTTTTTTTTAATTTTTTTTTTTAGTTTTTACTTTTTGTTTAAATTAATTGATTTGATTTTACATTACGTCGTCTCGTCATATAAACAGCAAATATTTAAACAATTTAGGCGCGCCTCCGCATCTATTTGGGCGCCGACCACCTGGCGGCGCTACTTATTTTCCAAATTCTGTTTACAAAGTATGACGGCGTTTTCATCTATCTAGCGGTCTCCTACATTTTTTTTTATTATAATTTTTTTTTTTTGCTTTTGCTTTGCGTTGTTCCTGCGGAGTGATAGTTCTTGGTGAGCTCGGACGCTTTCCAACGCGTTAAGATTCTGGAGTGCAAACTTGTAAGAAACCTTTGCAACCGTGAGTAGTATGCAGTCGGCGCTGCTTGCACGCGATGTATTTTCGACGCGTTTTGTCCGTCTTATTGCCCGCGTGCGTTGGCGTACCTGGTTTCTGAAAGTGTGCGCGTCTCCCACGTGCATCTTAAACCATGCGTGGTCATTGCATGTTTTCGCTTGAGGAGATATCCATTTCCACCAGTGAGTAGTGTTCATTCGCCGCCGCTTCATCGCGATGTGCTTTTGACGTCTTTTTGCTTCTCTGTGCCGCCCGCCCTCCGTGCTTTCCGAAGGTGAACGCATGGTTTCGCTTTGCAGTGCGCGCTCTGCAGCGTGGTGTTGTGGCGTGGTTCCGGTGAAAGTGCCTGTGGGTGACCTCGCGTGCGTCCGTAATTCCCTGCCTTCGGCCTACTCAGCGTGGACGTCATTTCTGTCCTGTGACCTGCTGCTCAGTGCTCAGTGCTGTGCTTGTGCAAGGCCTCTGGTGTGGGTGCCGTGTCCTACGTATCGCCCAACTAGGTTCTACTTGTGCCCCTTATTAATTCATTATTATGTGTCGTGTGTGTGTGTGCTCTTTGAGCAGTTTCCGTTCTTGTGCCGTCCGTCCAGTGAAAGGATTTTTTTTAATTTTTTTTATTAAGTTACGGCGCTTGTTTTCGTGCAGCTCTACGTGGTCGTGTCCTCGTACGCAGTGGTGTGTTTGTGGAAAGTCTCTCGTTGTGTTGTGTTGTGCAGTGCAGTGCAGTGCAGTGCAGTGCAGTGCTGTGCATGCGCCAAAGCCTCTGGATAAAAGAAAAAAAAAATATATATATATATATCTATATATATATCTATATATATATATAAATACACATTTTTTTTCTAATTTTTTTTAATTAATTTTACATGTGGTAAGTATGCATGACTTATACCATCCTTTGTATTGATTTATTTGGGTCGTGTCTTTTTTTTCCACATTATTAGCCTTCTTGTTCTCCTCCTCCTCCTCCTGCTTATCATTATTGTAGAAATGTTTTCCTTTTTCTTTTTTTCCTCTTTCTTTCTAAGCTTTTAGTTTCCACCAGAGTGTCGAACCGAATTTTTTATTGGTTTGCTTCGATTTGCGGGAGCACAAAAGTAATGTAGGACATTAAAATAGCACAACAAATAGAAGAACAAGAGGTATACAGGACAGGCGCTGATGTTGAACTAATTTCATTCAGGAAAAGTGAACATGTATATACACACGACAGGCAAAGCAGCACATATTCTTAAGGGCATAAGATATTTGAGCTGGGATGCTGGTGTCTCCCAGCACGATCAAACCATCCGGGGCTATTGCCGCCTTCCCGGCTGCCCTCGGCACTTATCGTGAATAAAAGCTATATATGTATGTTTACTTTTCCTGGATAAAACTAGTTGAAAGTGAGTGCCTGTCCTGTATACTCCTTGTCCTCGTCTTTTTTGCGCTATTTTATATATTTTACTAAGATGAACCAACAGCGTACCGTATTAAAAAGAAAAAGAAGAAGCTAAAGTGATATTATATTTACCTGGTGCTTCTTTTCGCAATAGGCACTATTTCAAGAGTGCAAACGGGTATCTTTCCATTGATTTGTAGGGTTCGCTTATTTTCAGGTGCCGAGAAATAAATTGCTTTATTTAAATTTGATGGAGCAGTAAATGACAAGCTACATACATATCTGTCTTGCCTTGTTTTTTTTTGTGTTATATTTTAGCCTGAATTTAAAAGTTATCAGTCTGTTGGGTGGCCTAAAATACAGGTGATTGGCATTTAAGGTTTTTTTTCTTTACAAGATAATGGTTGATTCAATTTAGCAAGTAAGCATCAATTGTGCTTCCTTCATCTTAAATAGAGCTAAGCAATCAACTCGACATGACGGCTACTTAATTTGTCGCTTTCTTACCGCCTGTTTTCCGAAACTGTGTGCTTTCTTTTCGTCGTCATCGACTTTGGGCTGCCGCTCCAAGTCCATAGAGCCTTTTTTTTTTTTCAGCTATCCCTGCCGTACACCCTTGTACTTCTATTCATCGTCAGACTAATAGACAGTTATATTTTCTTCCGTACAGTTCCAAGTTGGCGGGTCAGTTTCGGTTCGGCTGAAACCCCGAACTCCTCGGTTCCGGTTTTTCGTTCGCTTCGGTTTTCGGTTCGACACTCTGGTCTTCACCGTGCATGGCACCCCCCCCTTCCTTCCTTCCTTCCCTCCCTCCCTCCCTCCCTCCCTCCCTCCCTCCCTCCCTCCCTCCCTCCCTTCCTCTCTCCCCTCTTCTCCTCCCTGCAAGAAAACAAACTGTCGTTTCGAAATGTTTTCTTACTTTAACTGTGAAGGTTTTCAAGTGCATTTCCTTTCCTCCTTTATTGAGCACACAATTCTAGAGTGGAACTTCCCTTCTGACATTGCAATAAAGTTTCCTGCACAAGGAAGAAAAACCTGCCATTTGACCTCCCTTGTGTGTGCAAAGTGTCAATGTTCCTATATTATGCTTGAACATGGTCTTTTTGTCTTCCTATTTGTCGCAGAAATCATGTATGTGTATGTATGTATGTATATATATATATATATATATATATATATATATATATACCAATATCGCAATTTATGGATTAATCTTGCACGACCTGTGAAAATCACGTATCTCTGGCTTTCCTCACGTTCGATTTTCGAGCAATTTCTGAAGCTAGCTTGGGGAGATTGATTTCGCTCGCACACAATTCGAGGCGCGAGGACGGGCATGTACGAACGCCTACGTAGTCGGGACGGTAAACAAAACTTACACAAATTAAAATCGTGCGCAGATAATAAAAGAAAGAGCAACAAAAAGGTATGGGCGTCTTTCTTTACTAATTTCTTTTTTTTTTCTTTTTTATGATTGTTTGCGGACGGGCTTCTTAAACGATACCAAAAAGCGAGACACAATTTGACAAACGGGTCACGTCACAAGAAAGAAAATCCCACATCCTCAAGCGTGTAAAAAATGCACGCAATATCTACAGTACTGGAATTGGAAGCGCTGCCAATCTCGCGTGCACTAGCCCAAATCGCGTTGCTCCCGCTCACGTCAAAGCGACGCAGACCTCGTCGGAAAGGTACGCTTTCTGACGCGGTCAACCGGTAAAAACACTATATATTGTAAAATTCTGTACTTTGCACGTGATTAATTCAGACTGCTTTGCGGCTAACTAAGCGCGCGTTCCTTCCGAATGAAACGAAAGAGCGAGATTAGAAATAGAGGGAATAATTCCCGTGAAAAGAAAGAAATTCGTCTCTTATTGAGCTTGGCAGTAAAGCACGCGACATCTCCGGTATTCTGTTTGAAAGCGTTGTTCATGGCAAGTGCAGTAATGTACAGTGTTCGGCTCTCGCCCAGTTGAAAGCGCCAGAAAGCCCGTGTCGCCTCGCGACACGGGTAACCGCTAGAAAACACGCACATTTTAAAGTCGCGTGATTTGCACTTGATTCCTCGGAAGTACTTTGTGGGAGACGAAGCGGGCGTTCCATGCCAAGGACACGGAAGAGAGAGATTAGAAATAGAGCGAACAATTCGCGTGAAAAGAATAATATTTGTCTCCTATCAAACTTGCCAGAAAAGTAAGCGAGATTTCCAGTATTCCGTTTGAAAGCGCTGCCCGTCGCAAGTTCAGTAGTGTACAGTGTTCGGCTCTCGCCCAGTTGAAAGCGCCAGAAAGCCCGTGTCGCCTCGCGACACGGGTAACCGCTAGAAAACACGCACATTTTAAAGTCGCGTGATTTGCACTTGATTCCTCGGAAGTACTTTGTGGGAGACGAAGCGGGCGTTCCATGCCAAGGACACGGAAGAGAGAGATTAGAAATAGAGCGAACAATTCGCGTGAAAAGAATAATATTTGTCTCCTATCAAACGTGCCATAAAAGTAAGCGAGATTTCCAGTATTCCGTTTGAAAGCGCTGCCCGTCGCAAGTGCAGTAGTGTACAGTGTTCGCCTCTCGCCCAGTTGAAAGCGCCAGAAAGCCCGTGTCGCCTCGCGACACGGGTAACCGCTAGAAAACACGCACATTTTAAAGTCGCGCTATTTGCACTTGATTCCTCGGAAGTACTTTGTGGGAGACGAAGCTGGCGTTCCATGCCAAGGACACGGAAGAGAGAGATTAGAAATAGAGCGAACAATTCGCGTGAAAAGAATAATATTTGTCTCCTATCAAACGTGCCATAAAAGTAAGCGAGATTTCCAGTATTCCGTTTGAAAGCGCTGCCCGTCGCAAGTGCAGTAGTGTACAGTGTTCGGCTCTCGCCCAGTTGAAAGCGCCAGAAAGCCCGTGTCGCCTCGCGACACGGGTAACCGCTAGAAAACACGCACATTTTAAAGTCGCGTGATTTGCACTTGATTCCTCGGAAGTACTTTGTGGGAGACGAAGCGGGCGTTCCATGCCAAGGACACGGAAGAGAGAGATTAGAAATAGAGCGAACAATTCGCGTGAAAAGAATAATATTTGTCTCCTATCAAACTTGCCAGAAGAGTAAGCGAGATTTCCAGTATTCCGTTTGAAAGCGCTGCCCGTCGCAAGTGCAGTAGGGTAAATTGTTCGGCTCTCGCCCAGTTGAAAGCGCCAGAAAGCCCGTGTCGCAAAGCGACACGGGTAACCGCTAGAAAACACGCATCTTTTTCTTTTGTTAATCCCGTGCTTCTCACTTCGTTCCTTGAGAGGACTTTGTCGGAAACTAAGTGGCGGGGCCTTCCAAACGAAACCAATGGTAGAAACAATGAAGTGAGCAAAGAAGAGTAGTGTAAAGAAAGAAAATTGCCTATTATGAAGCCTGCCGTAAACACGCGCGATACCGCGAGCATTCGGATTAAAAGCAGTGACAATCTCACTTACTATAGCGCTCATTGTTCGGCTCTGACACAATTCAAAACGCATGAAACGCCCCGTGTAAATATTGGTTTACTTTGTAATAACAAAGTCGATAAACTTTCTGTTGACCATGTTAACATGAACTGAAAGTCGAAAAGAAGTAATCAGAGTCAAGCAGGGGTCAGCACGTTTTTAATAAAAAGCGAGAAATAATTTTTTTTTATAGGGGTAGGATGTATGTACGTATGTATGTATATATAGAGGCAGACAGGAAAAAAAGAACATTTATATATATATATATATACACACAAACATACATACATACATATATATATATATATATATATATATATGTATATATATATATATATATATATATATATATATATAAGGAGAGAGAGAGGGGAAAAAAATAAGAAAGAAAGGACAAATAAATGATACTGAATAACGAGGAGCCACATAAGTGAGAGACAGTAAGTCAGTAAGTCAGTCAGTCAGTCACCGAAACTGATAACCACAAACTATGTACAGAATGCTCTTGAAGGATCTTCTTTATACTTATCGGTGCTATTATGTGGAGGTGGGGTCTGTCGAGCGTTCGATTGGTGCGAGCGTCGTCTGACGACGTCGCCGACGCCTTTCGCCGCCGTCTCGGCCGCTGCCTCCGCCGCATGGTCGTTACAGCAAGGTACCTGCGATCTCTGGCGTCTGCCGTTGGGGTCGGTTCTCGGGTGCACCTGTGTCTTGAAAACGAATGCGAGAGGAGGGTGTTTCGGAGCGTCCGCGCCAACCGAACGGTGTGAAATGACGAGTGCGTTCTGACCGAAGGCCGGGGTGCGTCCTCGCGTCCTCAAGGGACCTGAAAGCTCGGCAACGCTGCGAAGGCGTCGTCAATGATTTTTTTGGCGTACGACTTTCTGTTGCTACGACGAGAAAGAAATTTATGCGCTTCTTGCCGCGTCGGTACCGACCTCGGTCGGGGATATTCCGGCTGCGCGCTCGAACGTGCTTCATTTCTTCTTGGATTTGGAAGTAATTCCTAAGCGTTGTGTGTGTTTGCGGTTCGTAAGGGGCGCCTGACGGTGGCCCCGCGTCCGCGCGTTGGTAGGGTTTTGGGCGACCCACCACGAAAAGATTACCTGGTTGATCCTGCCAGTAGTCATATGCTTGTCTCAAAGATTAAGCCATGCATGTCTAAGTACATGCCGAAACAAGGCGAAACCGCGAATGGCTCATTAAATCAGTTATGGTTCCTTAGATCGTTTCTTCCTACTTGGATAACTGTGGCAATTCTAGAGCTAATACATGCAGTGAGCCCGAAGCCCCTCGGGGCGACGGGTGCTTTTATTAGACCAAGATCAATCGGGCTTCGGTCCGTTTTGTGTGGTGACTCTGGATAACTTTGTGCTGATCGCACGGCCACGAGCCGGCGACGTTTCTTTCAAGTGTCTGCCTTATCAACTGTCGATGGTAGGTTATGCGCCTACCATGGTTGTTACGGGTAACGGAGAATCAGGGTTCGATTCCGGAGAGGGAGCCTGAGAAACGGCTACCACATCCAAGGAAGGCAGCAGGCGCGCAAATTACCCACTCCCGGCACGGGGAGGTAGTGACGAAAAATAACAATACGGGACTCTTTTGAGGCCCCGTAATTGAAATGAGTACACTCTAAATCCTTTAACGAGGATCCATTGGAGGGCAAGTATGGTGCCAGCAGCCGCGCTAATTCCAGCTCCAATAGCGTATACTAAAGTTGCTGCGGTTAAAACGCTCGTAGTTGGATCTCAGTTACAGGCGGGAAGTGCGTGGACACCACGTTACGGCCCGTGCTGAACATCATGCCTGTCGTGGCTTGGTTCCCTTCATCAGGTGCCTTGCTTTGGCCGGCGCGTTTACTTTGAAAAAATTAGAGTGCTCAACGCAGGCGATTCGCCTGAATAACAGTGCATGGAATAATAGAACAAAATCCTGTTTCTGTTCTCTTGGTTTTTGGAATACAGGATAATGATTAAGAGGGACAGACGGGGGCATTCGTATTGCGGCGCTAGAGGTGAAATTCTTGGACCGTCGCAAGACGAACTACTGCGAAAGCATTTGCCAAGAATGTTTTCATTGATCAAGAACGAAAGTTAGAGGTTCGAAGGCGATCAGATACCGCCCTAGTTCTAACCATAAACGATGCCAACCAGCGATCCGCCTGAGTTACTCAAATGACTCGGCGGGCAGCTTCCGGGAAACCAAAGTATTTGGGTTCCGCGGGAAGTATGGTTGCAAAGCTGAAACTTAAAGGAATTGACGGAAGGGCACCACCAGGAGTGGAGCGTGCGGCTTAA
>NW_024609846.1:217884900-217899900 GCF_016920785.2 Ixodes scapularis | reverse complement strand
TAACCCTTTCAAGAACGACTTTGAGTCCGGCCGCTGGAGGTGACCGGCGACGGCCCTTGTTTGGCTGTCGTGGGAGTTATACCTGGCCGGTAATCGAGTACGTCACCCTGCCCAGGCCTCATGGGCTACTCCCTTCGGGGAGGCCCGAAACGATGCCCTCCGGAATGCGGAGCGGGAAACCCGGCTGGGTCAACGGGTCGCCTGCCTTACGCCAGGTATTCGCCTGACGTTCGGTGTTTGGGGCTCGGAACCGGCGATGCGGGTTCTTTCCGCGGAGGGTCGTCATGGTTGGCGGCGAGTAGGTCGGTAACCCACCCGACCCGTCTTGAAACACGGACCAAGGAGTCTAACATGTGCGCGAGTCAATGGTTCCCTGAAAACCCAGAGGCGCAATGAAACGTGAAGGCGCGGCCTCGTGCCGTGCCGAGTTGCGATCCCGGGCCGCCCAGGGGTCCGATGAAGGGAGCAGCAACGGCCCGCCCCACACGCTCACGTCGTGGGGGCGGCGCTAGAGCGCACACGTTGGCACCCGAAAGATGGTGAACTATGCCCGGGCAGGACGAGGCCAGAGGAAACTCTGGTGGAGGTCCGAAGCGCTTCTGACGTGCAAATCGATCGTCCGACCCAGGTATAGGGGCGAAAGACTAATCGAACCATCTAGTAGCTGGTTCCCTCCGAAGTTTCCCTCAGGATAGCTGGCGCTTGTTGCCGAGACCAGTCACACCTGGTAAAGCGAATGATTAGAGGCATTGGGGTCGAAACGACCTCAACCTATTCTCAAACTTTCAATGGGTGTGTCGGAGGCCTTCTGGTCTGAGGCCTCCGGAAGCGATGAGAGTGCCAAGTGGGCCACTTTTGGTTAGCAGAACTGGCGCTGTGGGATGAACCAAACGCCGGGGTAAGGCGCCCGATGCGGGACGCTCATGAGATCCCATGAAGGGTGTTGGTTGCTTAAGACAGCAGGACGGTGGCCATGGAAGTCGGAACCCGCTAAGGAGTGTGTAACAACTCACCTGCCGAAGCAACTAGCCCCGAAAATGGATGGCGCTCTAGTGTCGAGCCTATCCCCGGCCGCTGCCGGCAGATACACGCAAACAAGGGGGTGCTAAGCTGCAGCGAGTAGGAGGGCCGCTGCGGTGAGCGTTGAAGGTGTCGGGCGTAAGCCCGCCTGGAGCCGCCGCTGGTGCAGATCTTGGGGTAGTAGCAAATACTCAAGTGAGAACCTTGAGGACTGAAGTGGAGAAGGGTTCCATGTGAACAGCAGTTGAACATGGGTCAGTCGGTCCTAAGGGAAAGGAGAAGTTCTTTCCGAAGCGGGAGCACTTTTTTGCAGTGGAGAGAGCCCCGCAGTGATCGAAAGGGAATCGGGTTAATAATCCCGAACCCGGACACGGAGATTGGTATAAGGAAAAATCGGGAAACGTGACGCACATATTCGAGGTCACGGCCGTGGTCTACCCGAAGATCAAGGAGAAGAGCAGACTTCGACTTGGGTGGACCATGTGCGCCGTGACCGAGAACTTTTATGTGCCGCGTTGTGACAAATGTTGCACGTACGGACACACTCGGGCAAGGTGCTCCTCGAGAGCGGTGTTCTGCACCATCTGTGCCGGATCCCATGCGGCAACAGAGTGCCAGATCGTGAATTATGAAGAGGGCAAGTGTAGAGCATGTATGGTCCGTAAAGTAAACTCGAATCATCCTTTTGGTGCCAGTGAGTGTGGAACACACTTGTTCCACATCAACCGCATTCGTGCACAAACGGATTATCCGCAATAAAAAAAGAGAATATGAATTCGGTTTTAAACTAAACTTAAATTAAATGGCTCCAAATTTAAAAATTCTCCAAATTAATTTAGCTCATTCGCGTGCAGCGGCAGATAATCTTTCTCGTGTTGTGTTTGAACTCCAACCAGATATAATATTAATTCAAGAGCCTTATTATACACCCCATAATCATATAGTAGGATGTACAATGAATGACATTATATTTTCAGCAGATAAAAACCCACTTTGTGCAATAGTAGTTAGAAACAGAAGATTAATGCCCTTTCCAATTAAAATAAATAGAAAACAAATAATTGTAAATTTAGATTATAAGGAGGAAAAAATAACATTGATTAGTATCTACTGTCCACCTTCGAGTAATTTCACGGAATTACTATTTGAATTAAACAATGATTTACGTAACTTACAATATAGTAATTTGGTTATAGGAGGCGACTTCAACGCAAAAAGTAGTATTTGGGGTAAACAAAGTACAGATCAACGTGGGGAAGAGCTAATAGAGTTTACACTGAATAACAATTTAATTACATTAAATAGACCGGATTCATTACCAACTTTCGAAACAATTAACGGAAAAAGTTGGATTGATTTGACTTTAACCTCATCAAATTTATTAACAGAATTAGTCTATTGGAAAGTACTCGAAACAGAAACATTAGCAGACACACAGATACATCTTTTTTTCATTATTTTATGAAAAGAGACCACCGTTAAAATTACTCACCAAGAAAGGAGAAATAAGAATAATGAACTCCATAAAACAAGAACGTTGGTTTCAACAAACAGGAAACACAACGATAACTTCAATATTTCAATTGAAAATAATACTAAATATATTTTACCAAAAAATAGCAGAATACAGAAACAAATTCATGAGTAAGATAGATAAAAACCAAAAGGCTCATCCATGGTGGAATGAAGATATAAACATAAAAAGAAAACAACTACGAGCATTAAGGAGGCGATACCAAAGATGTAAAAATCCAGTATTAAGAAACACTTTTAAAAATGCTTATTACGAATTCCTAAAAGAATATAAAACAATGATTTCAAATGCGAAAGAAAAATCGTTTCAAAAGTTCTGTACAAATAATACAAAACAAAACACTTTCGGATTACCATATAAAATAGCTTTTGAAAAAATAAAACCACCAGTTATAATCCCACCTATTTTAAAAGAAAACGGATCTTTCACCACAAACTTAGAAGAATCTATCACAGAAATTATGACATGTTTATTTCAAAAGGATGACTCACAAAACGACTCAAATGAACAAGCAAATATCAGGTTACACATCATTGAGGAACCAAATGAACCTGATGACTTAAAATTTAATAAGAATGAAGTTGAAGATATATTACAAAAATTAAAACCTAAAAGTGCACCCGGCCTAGACAATATTACAACTACTCTAATAAAATCGATTTACACTTTACACCCCAATTTTGTATTAAACATATTTAATAGTGCTTTAAAATATGGATATTTTCCTACAGAATGGAAAAATGCAAAACTAATTTTACTTAATAAACCAGATAAACCTTCAAATAACCCTCGTTCATATAGGCCTATATGTCTTAATTCAATTTTTGGTAAAATTTTAGAACGGTTATTAAACTCTAGGCTATATCATTTTCTATATAAAAATAAATTATTTCACCCAAATCAATTCGGCTTCACTCATAATAAATCTGCAATCAATGCATTATATCAACTTAAAAATATACTTATAGAAAATAAAAATGCAAACACACATTCTGTTTTAATATCTTTAGATTATCAAGGTGCATTCGACTCTTTATGGTATCCTTTTGTACTTAGTTACTTAAAAGAACATAAATGCCCATCAAATCTATATAAATTACTAAAATCTCTTTTTTCATAACAGATCTTTAACATATGCTTCCTCAGTAGTAGAAAGGAGTCAAACATTAGAAATAGGATGCCCACAAGGATCACCAATAAGCCCATTACTCTGGAATATATTAATATCAGGCCTCTTAAATCTAAAATTACCATATCCAACTCACATACAAGCATATGCAGATGACACGATATTAGTTATTACTGGAAAAACAAGACGAGAAATTGAAACAATAGCAAATATAACTTTAGAAAAAATTTCTCAATGGTCCACCGAACATCGTCTGAATTTAAATTATTCAAAATGTTACTGTATGTTAATTGCAGCAGGTAAACGCCTTTCCCAAGGAAGACCGCCTACAGTAAGTATTAATAACCATAACCTGAAATATGTAACCACATTACGATTATTAGGGGTTGTCTTTGATGTAAACCTATCCTTTATACCACACATAGAATATCTTAGAGAAAAAATATTAAAACATACATTAAAAATGACAACTTTTGCCAAAATACATTGGGGAATAAATCAAAAACAACAAAAAGAATTATATTTGAGGTGCATAGAAAGATATATAGTTTATGGTGCCAGTATATGGTGGAGAGAAACCCATAACACACATTTATTAAGAAAAGTAATTTCGCTACAACGGATACCTCTCTTAAACATCGCGCGAGCATACAATACATCCAGTAATCTCAGTCTTCCCATATTATGCAACATCCCACCAATACATATTACACTAAAAAAAGAAGTTAAACAATTTTTAATTTTCCAAGAAAATAAAGAAATAGAATGTAATAACCAATTATATAATAAACAGAATACTGAATACATGTACGATCGCTGGATTTTACATCCCTCAAAAAAATTTAAAATAGAATTCCAACAAAACACAACCGTTTCCTGCAACCTACATATATATACAGATGGTTCTTTTTCTCCAAATAAAGTCGGTGCAGCATTTGTGGCCATATTACCAACAGGGACAATAGAAAAGGTATCACAATTTAAACTTCCCAATTATGCAACCATATATGATGCAGAAAGAATAGCATTCAAAGAAGCATTAAAGTATATATTAATTAATAAAAGCAATTCGGAAAGAATAGCCATACATACAGATAGTCTTTCACTCCTTCAAAATCTCGCGAACATCCAAACAAAAACAGAAACCATACATAGATTAAAACAATTAATAATACAAATACAAAATAAAAATACCATACATTTTTTCTATGTGAAGGCTCATGCAGGTGATGAAGGGAATGATCTGGCAGACCACTACGCGAAATTAGCACACTTTAATGGAAGAATAGTTTCTTGTCTTTATTCACAAAAAACCGTTAAAAAAGAATTAAATAAAGAAGTGAGGAGGGAATGGGATGATGAGTGGAAAAGATTGGGCAGAGAAAAAGAACTATTTACATGGATTCCCACTGTATACAACATACCGGAAATGTTCCCATCTTCACATCTTTTAACACAAATTATAACCGGGCATGGAAGATTTCCTTTTTATCTTTTTAGATTTAAAATAACGAATACTAATAATTGCTTTTGCGGACTTCCGACCGCTAATTTCGAACATTATCTAACTACCTGCCCTTGGACATTGACTTTCCGTAACGAATTAAACAAACTTAAATATACCGTATTCGATAATGCTACGAAATGGTCAATTTTGTCGAATGTCAAAGCCATAAAGGTTATGGAGCGGATGATGATGTTTATTCAGGAAGAGGTAGTAACCTAATTAAACACCAAAAAGGCGTTCAACAGAAAACAGCAGACAACAGGGAATGCAAGATGATGGCTGACAGGGAGGTGGCTTGGTTGACGGTTCATGGCGCGCCTTCCCTTATGGGTTGGTGGGGGGCTACTTGGTGCGCCACCCAGACCAAGAGTCGCCCGGTTTGGCGGATAAATATCTTGCGAACCCGCAGAGAAACCTGAAACCAAAAGGAAAACCTAATTAGAAACAGGGTTGTGGCGTACCATCCCTAAAAAGGTGGTAGGGGGCTACCTGGTGTGCCATCCAGACCAGGAGTCGCCCGGTCCGGCGGATGAAAATCTTCCGGACTCGCACGAAAAACCTTAACCAAAATTGCTGCTTTCAATTGAATTGAATGGGAAACATCCCTGCAACCTACAATTCAACATATTCTTCTAATTCTAACATCAACCCGCTAAGATACATCGAACCTTGCTGGCCACACATAAAAAGAAAGAAGAAAACATTGCAATACTTAATTAAAAAAAAAAAAAAAAAAAACAATGTAAAGGGACAGATGGTGGATAATTCGATATGAGATATAAAATTTACAAGCCAGTAATTGTAACCCTTAACATTCTTTTTACAAAAAGAAAAAAAAATATATAACTTAACATTCTACATGTTTCCAAATAGAAGAAAAAATGTAAATATGTAAATAATGTACAAATGTGTATACTGGGAGATCATGTGGATGGCCTGAATTCATAAACTAAGTATGAAAATAGAGTATACCCATCAAAACGGATCATTCTAAACTCATTGATGCAAGTGCTTTCACAAGCGTTACTGCCATATTCTCAAAATAACACATCTTTTAATGTCGTTATTTTGACCTTTAAAACCACTATTTCCCTAATTATCCTTGTACCCACCTTACATCAGTACATTATTGACAGAAATGACAAAATAATAAATATAGTTGAAAAAAAAATTTTTTTTTTAAGTTATATATTCTTAGCTTATCGTAATAAATACTCCACCGAAAGTAACCACTCAAACACTAGCATAATCTGTTTTCACACACATCGCTAATTTTATTTCTCTACATTCGCACCATGTAAATAGCTGTACATAACCAATACGGACTTCACATAATAATTATTTCCTACTAACAAAGCATCGATTTCAAAATTATTCAAATTGTTTTGTGGCGCAATCTAGACAATATTCTACACTATAGTTACCCCACAACTTGACATCACACACCATTATAATTGTATATTTGTATTGTCTTATTCTCTCTCTATATACAGATATTTAGATCCTTTCTTTTTGCATTTATTTATTAGCGTTAACACTGTTTCACCAATTATAACTATAAAACCACTTCTTATCTTGAAACACTCAATCAAAAATCAATTCACTTTACAAAACAAGCGAGAGCCTGGCGGTCCGGATATTCCGGTCACTGGGCCTGAATAAGGCTTTCTCAAAACATATTACTTAAAACTTTTTCAAAATTTCATTAGTGATAAAATTATTTGACCAAACCATTTTTCGATTAGCTTTAAGCTGACAATTACCAATAGCTATAAACGAACAAAGCAGGTGAACACATGAGCAGGTATATTTATGAATAAACATATTAATAGATTTACTAACTTATTTTACTTCTCATTTTTTACAGCTTACAATAAACCACAAGTTAAAGAAAACACCTCAAGCCAGAAGAAACAGAAACAAGACACAAGGACTGCAACGGGAAATATAAATCGCAAACTATAGAAAAGGAGATTCTAAGAATACACTTAAAGGAAATAAAAAACCCCGCGATTTTTACAGGCCCGTTCAATTGCGAGGTTTCGCTTCTTCCCTTTTTCCAATTGGCAATTTTATACAAAAAAGGCAAAAGCAATTTAGCTTTATTTATTTAATTTATTATATTTTTTTTTTATTATTTTTATTGGTTTAAACCTGTTATACCTCGAGTGGCACAGGTTGGAGAGAACTTTATTTTTCAGTCTTGTTTCCACTCTCCACTTAAAACTCTGTCCCTATCTACTGACTGTCCCTAGGCGCCGAGGGGGCAAGACCTGCATCGAATGAGCTCCTCAAGCTAAGTATAATTTTTATATTTCCAGGCTAGCTGGAAGTATATTCTTTTAGGTATTAGTATCTAAAGGTCTACCGATTAGTTTCCAGGTGTTTTTGTATTTCTAAAGTTAATTTTCTTTGATTTCTGAACATTTTTGTGTGAGCTAGGCCTAGCGGGGAAAAAATGAAGATGGTTGCCACTTGATTTTGCGTCCAAACTCCGAGTTTGAGCGCTCGCCCGTTCAAATAAATTTAACGCCCGTGTTCCTCGCGTTTGCGCGAACACGAGCGTGTGTTTGTTTTTTCCGTAGAGGTAAAACTTTCATTTTTACAGCTACTTTGATTTTCGAAGTGGTGGGGTGCGAGGTCGGGGGCCAAACAAAGGAAGCCTGAACTACGCAGGCTAACTTCTTTTTATTTCTTTTCGGGGGTTTTTCCGATTAGCTGGACGGTTAAGCTAGGTCCCTTGTGTAGCTAAAAGCCTAGCACCACCCTTTTCAGGTGGTGCAATTTGTGTATGTCAGTTTTTTGCTGATTTATAGGCTTTTTGTTGAAGCGCACTTTTCCCGCCTTTTTTCTTCCGACCGAAAACGCCATGTAGTATTTTTTTTTTCTCTCAACAGTAATGGCGGTGTAGGGCTAAGGTCGGTACTCGTTGCAGTAGCGCGGTCGCGAGAGTACGTTTGTTTGGTCTTTTTTTTTTATTTTAGGCCATTTTCTATTATCTTTAGGGGTGTCCCTTTGTGATTTTGTCCGCGCCATTTTTGGCACAAAAGACTGTTTTCTTTCGTCGCGAGGAGTAGCTGGGGATTTTGGTACGGTGTTTCGGCTGGGCTTTGGGTTTTGTTTTTATTTTTGCTTTTGGGCGTTTCTTGGGCAAGCCTGTCCGTCATCTGAGACGCTCAGATGCCGGGCAGCACTACTGGCGATACCTCCCCCCCGGGGGAGGAGGTAACTGAGAAGGGCAACGGGGATTCCCGTCCGACCCAAGAGACGCTCGCCGCGCAGGCGAAAGACATGAAGTTCAAACTTAACCCGAACGCCGCAACTCTGGTAGACATGTACCATGACATAAGTGAGGCAATCCCAGCGGTGGGCACTAAAACCAGTAAGACCCACGAGGCCAACCTGCACGGTGCATACGATCGTCTGTTTGGTTTTGCGCTGGATCTAATTAACCAAAACACGGCACTGGCTGCCAAAATGGAAGCGTACAAGGAAGAGAGGGAGAGGGCCCCAGCCCCCTCACCCACGCCGGAGAGTGTTGCCGCCCTGCACCGCACCTTCTCGCAGGTTCTCCAGCAGAACCCGGCGACTTCGAGCCCGAGCCCCGCCGGCCAGCAGCAGGGGGAGCACCACTCGTGGCCCCCATGCCAGCAACACCACCCACAGCCCCCAGGGAGAGCCTGTTGATCTACCCGACAACCAAGCCAGCAGCTGGGGTGGAGCCCTACGCAGGGATCTCCCACCTGCTGCGTACTACCTTCAAGCCTACGGAGCTCGGACTCGGCAGCGTCGAAATTAAGCAAGTGAGAGGGGGGGCAATTGTCCTCGGTCATAACGCGGCCGGGCTTGACCGCCTCGCGGAGGCCATTAAGGCCAACGAGGAAACCGCGTCGAAGCTTACAACTAGGCGCTCAGAAAAAAGGGCCCCACAGGTCAAGATTGTGGGGGTTGACCCAGGGGTGGAAGCTGCGGACTTAGTTGAGACCCTAACCTCAATGAACGACCTCCCAACCGAAGAGCAGAACAAGGTCGTGGCCTCATTTCGGGCAGCATCGGGCACCATGGTCCATATTCTGGAGGTTGGGCCCCAGACGAGGGACATCCTCCTCCAAAAGAGGAGGGTGTATCTCGGATGGACGTCCTGCCCCGTTTATGAGAACCTTGGCGTCCGGCGCTGCACGAAGTGTTGCACTTATGGCCACACAGCTAAAGTGTGCAAAGACCAGTCCTCGGCCTGCACTGAGTGTTCCGGCGACCACCCCGGGGCCAACTGCAGGGCAATTGAGAAGCGGTGCCGTGCATGCGTTCGGAGCAACGAGAAGTTCAAGACGAGATTTCACGTCGAACACTCGTTTGGTTCGAGGGCATGCAGGGCCCTGCTTGAGAAGGAGCTGCAGGCTCGACGATATTTAGCCTACTAAAAGCCCCTTTACCAAGCATTCATAGGTACATAGCTCTAATTCAATAGTTATCTTTTCCCGCTTTTGAGCTGAACATACATTAACTTAAAACACTAACTATGACCAGCTCGGATAGCAGACTAGATATCCTGCAGTTTAACGCAAATCACTGTATAAGAGCTATAGACCAACTTAGGATAGATACTATGGAAATTAAACAACGCATCACCTGCATTCAGGAACCTTATTATCTTAAAAACAAGGTTGTGGGATTCAGCATTAAAGATAATGTCATAGCATTCGAAACAAAACCCAGAGTCGCAATGGTAATTCACGATAACTTTTGCGATGCATTTCCTATTACCGTAGCCAGAGATCTGCTAGTGGTCCGCTGTAACACAGAAAACCAAACGTTTGTGCTAGCAAACGTTTATATACCACCTGATGACGACATAACACCTTGGCTGCAAATAATCACCGAAGTTGTAGAACAGCACAAATTACAAAAACTTATATTATTAGGAGACTTTAACGCAAAAAACCCCAGCTGGGGGGGACAGAGATTAGACCAGAGAGGAGAGGAATTAGCAGACCTATTTATAAGCTTAGAATTAGTGTGGATCAATGACAGAAACTCGTCCCCAACTTTCGCCTCACCAAACGGCGAAAGTTGGATTGATCTAACTATTGTAAATGGACACACATTAGGACACATTTCGGATTGGGAGGTTTTGGACACTCCTTCAGGCAGCGACCACAGCTACATCAAAATTACAGCTTTTGGAAACAGGTGCCCAGTCAAAAGACTAACAAAAACAGGCGAGATAAAGGTTATAGACAAATTAATAAAAGACCGCTGGCTTAGGGATATGTCAAGCAGACCTCTCGTTTCCAAAAATCATTTGAGCATGTAATTAGAACATTTTATGACAAAATTGAAGAACTTACGGAAATATATTCCAAGGTAGTTACCTATCGAGCAAATGAAGTTAAATGGTGGACCCCACAACTTTCTATCGAACGTAAAAAAATTCGGGCGCTTCGGCGCAGATATCAAAATTGCAAAAATAACAATAGAGATCACTTTAAGAAATCCTATTATGAAGCGCACAAAGATTATAAAAGCAACATAAAGGATGCAAAGCAGAGCTCTTTTAAAGAGTTCTGCGGTGTCATCCACGGCAATAATGTTTTTACCCTCCCATATAAGATAGCACTTAACAAACTTAAACGCCCGGTAGTGCTTTGTCCTCTCGTGTTACCAGATGGAGTTCGGACGAAAAGTCTGGCAGAGACAGTACGTTTTATCCTAACAACGCTATTCGAGGAAGATGACCCAAACAGCGACTCGGCACATGAGACCAACGTGCGTCTCATGTCACTCGAAGATATCAATACAATCAATGACATACCATTCACTTCAGCAGAGGTAGATGCTGTTTTGGCTAAATTGAAATTAACAACTGCACCAGGAATTGATAATATCAAAACCTTTTTTCTGAGAACAATCTACAACAACTTTAAAGAACTCTTTCTTAAAATTTTCAACGCGTGTCTGGAATTTGGTTATTTCCCCGCTGAATGGAAAGAAGGAAAAATAATACTACTCAAAAAGACAAATAGGGTTGACAGTCCCTCCGGATATAGACCGATCTGTCTGAACTCCATCTTTGGTAAAGTATTAGAAAAATTAATTAACAATAGGCTGTACCATTTCTTACACTCTAAAAAACTACTTCATGAAAACCAATTTGGCTTTACCCACAGAAAGTCTGCAGTAAGCGCGTTATACAAAATTAAAACTAAGCTGGAGGACGTCAAGAGGGAGGGGAAGGGGGCAATCTTGGTGTCTCTGGACATCAAGGGAGCCTTCAACTCGCTCTGGGCCCCAGTAGTAATTAACAAACTAAGAGAAAACAACTGCCCCAGAAATCTCTTCAATTTGGTTTGAGACTTTTTGACAAACCGCAAAATGTCCTACTTAACAAAAAGCGAAAAAATTACTATCGGCTCAGTAAAGGGGTGTCCGCAATCACCCCTCAGTCCACTTCTTTTCAATGGTGTTATTGCGGATCTTCTTCAACAAAGATTCGAAAACAATATAACGATTCAGGCATTTGCTGACGACGTAACCCTAATAGTGACGGGAAAATCACGGAAAGAACTGGAGGACAATGCAAACCGGGCGCTAAACCTCATTAAAGAATGGGGAGATGAAAAAAGGCTAAGCTTTAACCCGGCCAAGTGCGAAGTTCTTGATATTGGAGATCGGTATAAAAACGAGTACCAACCATTAAATTGGGAGGTCGCAACCTCACTCATGTAAATTCATTAAAAATCCTCGGGGTCGTTTTCGACTCAAAACTGACATTCACGGCACATGCAGAATATCTAAAATCTAAAATAACTCAAAGCACCCAAGCCCTCGGCATGTTTTCCGGGGTCAACTGGGGCATCAAGGGGACACAATTCAGAGACATTTATATCAGAGGAATAGAACGAGCAATTACGTACGCCGCCCCCGTATGGTGGAAAAATACAAACAATTCGCACTTGGCCAGAAAGCTACAGTCAGTACAAAGAACGCCGCTTTTGAAAATAACTAAAGCATACCGCACCGTTAGCAATATCAACCTTAATATTCTCTCAAACATTATGCCAATAGCACTAACACTCGATAAAGAAGCCGCGTCATTTCACTTGTTTCAGAGAAACAGTGACCACACTATACTTGGGACGACCTGGGAGACGGAAAAAATTCAAAAACTGTTAGATCCCTGGGATACGCACCCAGCAGAAAAAACAGCTGTATCATTCTTTAAAAAAGCGCCTAGCACTGCTCAGCTTAACATCTTCACAGATGGATCTGTCTGTAACCAGACGGTAGGAGCAGCATTTATAATACTAAATGAATCGGAAAAATCAAATAAGAAAGCAATGTACAAATTAGAAAAGCACGCAACAATATATGATGCCGAAATGATTGCAATTCTGAAAAGTCTGGAATACATATCAACTTTTAAAAACAGTACAACCTTTAACCTATTCACGGATAGCTTATCCACACTGCAGGCCCTAGCTAACCCCCACAATAACCATCCAATAATTCAACTCATAAAAAATACCATTAAAACAATTCGAACAATGCATAGTATAAATCTAATGCATGTGAAAGGCCACACTGGGGTGGAGGGAAACGAATTGGCAGATAAACTAGCAAATAAAGCGCGAACTCATGGAGAACCGGTAGCGTTACCCATGGGAAAAAACTATGTCAAAAAAGAAATCAAAATTCAACTCTTTAAAGAATGGGATCAGCGATGGAAAGAGGAGGGGCAAAACTCCGAATTGAGTACATGGATCCCTAGTATATACGATATACCAGACAATTTTCCAGCAAACTTTTACGTCTCACAGGTCGTCACCAATCATGGCAGGCTGCCTTATTACCTCTATAGAGTGAAACTGTCTCCCGACCAAAACTGCTTCTGCGGGAGGCAGTGCGTTAATTTCCTACACTATCTTAATGAATGCCCGTTACTAAAACCTCTCGCGGAACAAGTGTACAGTTTATTGCCCGGCAAAGTGACCACTGTCACGGATAAAGATAAAATTAACATTCTAAAAAACCAAAAAATTCTTAAACTTATTGGAGAAATGTTAAATCTCATTGGGGCAAAATTAGGCACATTAGAACGAAGAGGGCTAACATAACAAAAAAGTGATTGCCTGTCGGAAAAAGCGGGCACAGTGCAATAATCGGTGAGCGTCCCCGCCCGCACCACAGGTGCAAAGTGCTCTGCACCTTCCGATACGCAACACGTGCCCAGGCACTTCCTGGCGCACAGGGAAGAGGGAAGGGATGGGAGGGATGGGGGAAGGGAACTCACAAACACACAGACACACTCACTTGCACAACAACAGGAAGGTGAAACCCGGGAATACTCCCCCATGCAGCGGTGCCCCCGCCCACGCTACCCTCCAAAACCCCGTACTGATGGGTAAGGTACGGGGAAGGGGTGAGGCAACGGTGAATAGCCCCTCACCATGGAGTGGAGGTACTCGAGCTCCAGCACATTGGCAACCCAATGCCAAGAGCAGGGCCATCTGGGGAGGTTCGCGGCCACCTTCAAACATTAACTGCTACAGACCAGGTAGTGTTGGGGGCCCTAGGGGTTCCCGCGCTCGGGGTGCGGGCTGGGCCCGCGGTTTGCCGCTGTCTTCTCCGGCCAGATGGGGCTGTCATTAAGACATGCAGTGCCCGCTGCGGCTCCATGGCCACAAGGGGCGAGCAGCGGGCACCTCGGGGGCCGTGAGACAGCGGTGGGACGTGGGTCGGGTGCGCGCCGGGGGCGCGGGGATTTCTGTGGCCCTCTCTGGCACTCCCACATAACATAAAATACGATACCAAGTAGCATACACCACAACAGCAATGGCGACGTGGCGCGAGTACAGGCGTAAGCGGCGCCCCCGCAGATGGGCGTTCAGGTGGGCCCGCCCCTTCAGCAGATGGGTGGAGGGGAGGGGCCCACTGGACGCGGCTCAAAGCTCGGGAAGAGCAGGGCCGCTTGTCTCGGCCCAGGAACCATTTACATAAACTAGTATAATGGGGACACCTACAAATAACACGAATGTATACGCACAACCAAACATAAGACTGCCGCATACACTGCCCCCAAGGCCTCGGTCGATGATAGCGGTGCCCCCGCCGGACCCGCTCCACAGCCACAGCCCAGGCAGCCTGCTGGGGCGGAGAGGCCGGGAAACCGGCCTCTCTGATCTAGCAGGTGTGGGGGCCAGGGGGACAAAGCCCCGACCCTGTGCTCTCGAAGTTCCCTCCCCTTGTTGAGAGAGTGACGAGGGGGGGACGACCAGAGTTACGGCCGAGGGACAGGGCCATATGCCGGGACCATGGGGGCCTGCAGTCAAAAGACAAAGGGAGGACAGGGAAAGAGGGAGTAGGAACACAAAAAGGGGAGGGGAGGGGGAGACTAATGAAGGCCTTTCTTTTCAGCACCCTCGCGATCCCCACCCGAAGACAGACAGCAACCCCGATTCGACCATAAAATTGTCTATTCCTCAAGAAGCCTGTAATCAAGAACCAACTACTGCCGACCATCATCCAGCAAGCCGTCCAGATCCATAATTCGACCATAGAACTGTTAAAACATCAAGCATCATGTAAAAAGAACTTTCAACAGCCATCGTCAACTAGCCCGAAACGCCACTCAAGAGAAGTCATCAGAGAAGAACTGGGGGGGGAGGGAGATACATTTTAGTAATTGTTTAGTCCAGGAAGTAGCATGTAAAAGGGGGAGGGATTTTAGAAAAGGCTTTCATTAGTGTGTACATTAATATGTATATATTTTTCTTTATATCTTTCACATATTTCACTTAAATTTTATGTATT
>NW_024609846.1:217874900-217882400 GCF_016920785.2 Ixodes scapularis | reverse complement strand
TATTTCTTGACACGATATATTTGATGACCGAGGCTCGTAACGCGCGCCCGTTCTTGGAATATTATGTGCTCGGTCGTTTGAACATTCCTTCTTGACCCTATTCGTCAAAAGTGTCCGGCGACCGTGTAGTAAATGCGCTGCAGGCGCAATGAGGTGTCCTTGTGCTGCATAGACGAACGTATCCCTTTCGACAAGCCGCGTTCTGAAAGAAGAAAAAGAGGAGAAGAAAACAACATTTTTCGTGGCGCCTTTATTTTCTGCATGCATAGCAAGCGACATTGAAATGTCGTGCAGTATCCTCAATTTCACTTGGTCAACAGGTCCCTCGTTTTCAACAGCTCGGTGTCACTCGGAACTCTGGACAGGTGTTCACCTCACTCACAAGTGTGGGGACGTAATCCATCCACCAAGACCATGCCGGTGAACGAAAGCTGCACGTCGAAGGAAGGAAGGCTGACTTTGACGCTGCAGAGCCAACGAAAACGAAACTGTGTGCCTCTCTCGAGTGTCCTTGCCTTCACGTTGCTTGCACATGGCGGAAGTGTGTTCGCTCCTCGAGTTTTCTTCTTTGTTGAACCATTAGGGACGCGTGTACTCGTCGGGACTTCGTCGCGACGGTCCAGCCACCCCTCGCGTTCGCTTCGCTCACGTAAACAAGCACAACGCCAGCGTACTTCCCCGATTCGCTAAAAACAACCATCCGACTCTCGCGTAGCATTGTCACTTGCGTATTTTGTGTCTTTTACCATCCAAACCAGATGGCGCTGTGCAGTTAACGGCTCGAAAACCGGAGCCTTGCTTTAGGTTCGTTAGATGACGCCACTATTCATTCATTTTTTTTTTTAATTTTGTTTTTTTTAGTTTTTACTTTTTGTTTAAATTAATTGATTTGATTTTACATTACGTCATCTCGTCATATAAACAGCAAATATTTAAACAATTTAGGCGCGCCTCCGCATCTATTTGGGCGCCGACCACCTGGCGGCGCTACTTATTTTCCAAATTCTGTTTACAAAGTATGACGGCGTTTTCATCTATCTAGCGGTCTCCTACATTTTTTTTTTATTATTATTATTATTTTTTTTTGCTTTTGTTTTGCGTTGTTCCTGCGGAGTGATAGTTCTTGGTTCTTGGTGAGCTCGGACGCTTTCCAACGCGTTAAGATTCTGGAGTGCAAACTTGTAAGAAACCTTTGCAACCGTGAGTAGTATGCAGTCGGCGCTGCTTGCACGCGATGTATTTTCGACGCGTTTTGTCCGTCTTATTGCCCGCGTGCGTTGGCGTACCTGGTTTCTGAAAGTGTGCGCGTCTCCCACGTGCATCTTAAACCATGCGTGGTCATTGCATGTTTTCGCTTGAGGAGATATCCATTTCCACCAGTGAGTAGTGTTCATTCGCCGCCGCTTCATCGCGATGTGCTTTTGACGTCTTTTTGCTTCTCTGTGCCGCCCGCCCTCCGTGCTTTCCGAAGGTGAGCGCATGGTTTCGCTTTGCAGTGCGCGCTCTGCAGCGTGGTGTTGTGGCGTGGTTCCGGTGAAAGTGCCTGTGGGTGACCTCGCGTGCGTCCGTAATTCCCTGCCTTCGGCCTACTCAGCGTGGACGTCATTTCTGTCCTGTGACCTACTGCTCAGTGCTCAGTGCTCAGTGCTGTGCTTGTGCAAGGCCTCTGGTGTGGGTGCCGTGTCCTACGTATCGCCCAACTAGGTTCTACTTGTGCCCCTTATTAATTCATTAATATGTGTCGTGTGTGTGTGTGCTCTTTGAGCAGTTTCCGTTCTTGTGCCGTCCGTCCAGTGAAAGGATTTTTTTATTTTTTTTTATTAAGTTACGGCGCTTGTTTTCGTGCAGCTCTACGTGGTCGTGTCCTCGTACGCAGTGGTGTGTTTGTGGAAAGTCTCTCGTTGTGTTGTGTTGTGCAGTGCAGTGCAGTGCAGTGCAGTGCAGTGCTGTGCGTGCGCCAAAGCCTCTGGATAAAAGAAAAAAAAAAAATATATATATATATATATATATAAATACACATTTTTTTTCTAATTTTTTTTAAAATTAATTTTACATGTGGTAAGTATGCATGACTTATACCATCCTTTGTATTGATTTATTTGGGTCGTGTCTTTTTTTTCCACATTATTAGCCTTCTTGTTCTCCTCCTCCTCCTCCTCCTCCTGCTTATCATTATTGTAGAAATGTTTTCCTTTTTCTTTTTTTCCTCTTTCTTTCTAAGCTTTTAGTTTCCACCAGAGTGTCGAACCGAATTTTTTATTGGTTTGCTTCGATTTGCGGGAGCACAAAAGTAATGTAGGACATTAAAATACCACAACAAATAGAAGAACAAGAGGTAGACAGGACAGGCGCTGATGTTGAACTAGTTTCATTCAGGAAAAGTGAACATGTATATACACACGACAGGCAAAGCAGCACATATTCTTAAGGGTAGAAGATATTTGAGCTGGGATGCTGGTGTCTCCCAGCACGATCAAACCATCCGGGGCTATTGCCGCCTTCTCGGCTGCCCTCGGCACTTATCGTGAATAAAAGCTATATATGTATGTTTACTTTTCCTGGATAAAACTAGTTGAAAGTGAGTGCCTGTCCTGTATACTCCTTGTCCTCGTCTTTTTTGCGCTATTTTATATATTTTACTAAGATGAACCAACAGCGTACCGTATTAAAAAGAAAAAGAAGAAGCTAAAGTGATATTATATTTACCTGGTGCTTCTTTTCGTAATAGGCACTATTTCAAGAGTGCAAACGGGTATCTTTCCATTCATTTGTAGGGTTCGCTTATTTTCAGGTGCCGAGAAATAAATTGCTATATTTAAATTTGATGGAGCAGTAAATGACAAGCTACATACATATCTGTCTTTCCTTGTTTTTTTTTTGTGTTATATTTTAGCTTGAATTTAAAAGTTATCAGTCTGTTGGGTCGCCTAAAATACAGGTGATTGGCATTTGAGGTTTTTTTTCTTTACAAGATAATGGTTGATTCAATTTAGCAAGTAAGCATCAATTGTGCTACTTTTTTTTTCCTTCATCTTAAATAGAGCTAAGCAATCAACTCGACATGACGGCTACTTAATTTGTCGCTTTCTTACCGCCTGTTTTCCGAAACTGTGTGCTTTCTTTTCGTCGTCATCGACTTTGGGCTGCCGCTCCAAGTCCATAGAGCTTGTTTTTTTTTTTTTTTCAGCTATCCCTGCCGTACACCCTTGTACTTCTATTCATCGTCAGACTAATAGACAGTTATATTTTCTTCCGTACAGTTCCAAGTTGGCGGGTCAGTTTCGGTTCGGCTGAAACTAACTCCTCGGTTCAGGTTTTTCGTTCGCTTCGGTTTTCGGTTCGACACTCTGGTCTTCACCGTGCATGGCACCCCCCCCCCCCCCTTCCTTCCTTCCTTCCTTCCCTCCCTCCCTCCCCCCCCTCCCTCCCTCTCTCCCCTCTTCTCCTCCCTGCAAGAAAACAAACTGTCGTTTCGAAATGTTTTCTTACTTGAACTGTGAAGGTTTTCAAGTGCATTCCCTTTCCTCCTTTATTGAGCGCACAATTCTAGAGTGGAACTTCCCTTCTGACATTGCAATAAAGTTTCCTGCACAAGGAAGAAAAACCTGCCATTTGACCTCCCTTGTGTGTGCAAAGTGTCAATGTTCCTATATTATGCTTGAACATGGTCTTTTTGTCTTCCTATTTGTCGCAGAAATCATGTATGTGTATGTATATATATATATATATATATATATATATATATATATATATATATATATATATATATATATACCAATATCGCACTTTATGGATTAATCTTGCACGACCTGTGAAAACCACGTATCTCTGGCTTTCCTCACGTTCGATTTTCGAGCAATTTCTGAAGCTAGCTTGGGGAGATTGATTTCGCTCGCACACAATTCGAGGCGCGAGGACGGGCATGTACGAACGCCTACGTAGTCGGGACGGTAAACAAAACTTACGCAAATTAAAATCCTGCGCAGATAATAAAAAAAAGAGCAACAAAAAAGTATGGGCGTCTTTCTTTACTAATTTCTTTTTTTTTTCTTTTTTAGGATTGTAAGCGGACGGGCTTCTTAAACGATACCAAAAAGCGAGACACAATTTGACAAACGGGTCACGTCACAAGAAAGAAAATCCCACATCCTCAAGCGTGTAAAAAATGCACGCAATATCTACAGTACTGGAATTGGAAGCGCTGCCAATCTCGCGTGCACTAGCCCAAATCGCGTTGCTCCCGCTCACGTGAAAGCGACACAGACCTCGTCGGAAAGGTACGCTTTCTGACGCGGTGAACCGGTAAAAACAATATATATTGTAAAATTCTGTACTTTGGACGTGATTAATTCAGACTGCTTTGCGGCTAACTAAGCGCGCGTTCCTTCCCGATGAAACGAAAGAGCGAGATTAGAAATAGAGGAAATAATTCCCGTGAAAAGAAAGAAATTCGTCTCTTATTGAGCTTGGCAGTAAAGCACGCGACATCTCCAGTATTCCGTTTGAAAGCGTTGTCCATGGCAAGTGCAGTAGTGTACAGTGTTCGGCTCTCGCCCAGTTGAAAGCGCCAGAAAGCCCGTGTCGCCTCGCGACACGGGTAACCGCTAGAAAACACGCACATTTTAAAGTCGCGTGTTTTGCACTTGATTCCTCGGAAGTACTTTGTGGGAGACGAAGCGGGCGTTCCATGCCAAGGACACGGAAGAGAGAGATTAGAAATAGAGCGAACAATTCGCGTGAAAAGAATAATATTTGTCTCCTATCAAACTTGCCAGAAAAGTAAGCGAGATTTCCAGTATTCCGTTTGAAAGCGCTGCCCGTCGCAAGTGCAGTAGTGTACAGTGTTCGGCTCTCGCCCAGTTGAAAGCGCCAGAAAGCCCGTGTCGCCTTGCGACACGGGTAACCGCTAGAAAACACGCACATTTTAAAGTCGCGTGTTTTGCACTTGATTCCTCGGAAGTACTTTGTGGGAGACGAAGCGGGCGTTCCATGCCAAGGACACGGAAGAGAGAGATTAGAAATAGAGCGAACAATTCGCGTGAAAAGAATAATATTTGTCTCCTATCAAACTTGCCAGAAAAGTAAGCGAGATTTCCAGTATTCCGTTTGAAAGCGCTGCCCGTCGCAAGTGCAGTAGTGTACAGTGTTCAGCTCTCGCCCAGTTGAAAGCGCCAGAAAGCCCGTGTCGCCTCGCGACACGGGTAACCGCTAGAAAACACGCACATTTTAAAGTCGCGTGTTTTGCACTTGATTCCTCGGAAGTACTTTGTGGGAGACGAAGCGGGCGTTCCATGCCAAGGACACGGAAGAGAGAGATTAGAAATAGAGCGAACAATTCGCGTGAAAATAATAATATTTGTCTCCTATCAAACTTGCCAGAAAAGTAAGCGAGATTTCCAGTATTCCGTTTGAAAGCGCTGCCCGTCGCAAGTGCAGTAGTGTACAGTGTTCGGCTCTCGCCCAGTTAAAAGCGCCAGAAAGCCCGTGTCGCCTCGCGACACGGGTAACCGCTAGAAAACACGCACATTTTAAAGTCGCGTGTTTTGCACTTGATTCCTCGGAAGTACTTTGTGGGAGACGAAGCGGGCGTTCCATGCCAAGGACACGGAAGAGAGAGATTAGAAATAGAGCGAACAATTCGCGTGAAAAGAATAATATTTGTCTCCTATCAAACTTGCCAGAAAAGTAAGCGAGATTTCCAGTATTCCGTTTGAAAGCGCTGCCCGTCGCAAGTGCAGTAGTGTACAGTGTTCGGCTCTCGCCCAGTTGAAAGCGCCAGAAAGCCCGTGTCGCAAAGCGACACGGGTAACCGCTAGAAAACACGCATGTTTTTCTTTTGTTAATCCCGTGCTTCTCACTTCGTTCCTTGAGAGGACTTTGTCGGAAACTAAGTGGCGGGGCCTTCCAAACGAAACCAATGGTAGAAACAATGAAGTGAGCAAAGAAGAGTAGTGCAAAGAAAGAAAATTGCCTATTATGAAGCCTGCCGTAAACACGCGCGATACCGCGAGCATTCGGATTAAAAGCAGTGACAATCTCACTTACTATAGCGCTCATTGTTCGGCTCTGACACAATTCAAAACGCATGAAACTCCCCGTGTAAATATTGGTTTACTTTGTAATAACAAAGTCGATAAACTTTCTGTTGACCATGTTAACATGAACTGAAAGTCGAAAAGAAGTAATCAGAGTCAAGCAGGGGTCAGCACGTTTTTAATAAAAAGCGAGAAATAATTTTTTTTATAGGGGTAGGATGTATGTACGTATGTATGTATATATAGAGGCAGACAGGAAAAAAGAACATTTATATATATATATATATATACACACAAACATACATACATACATATATATATATATATATAAGGAGAGAGAGAGGGGAAAAAAATAAGAAAGAAAGGACAAATAAATGATACTACCACCATTGGAGGGCAAGTCTGGTGCCAGCAGCCGCGGTAATTCCAGCTCCATTAGCGTATACTAAAGTTGCTGCGGTTAAAAAGCTCGTAGTTGGATCTCAGTTACAGGCGGGAAGTGCGTGGACACCACGTTACGGCCCGTGCTGAACATCATGCCTGTCGTGGCTTGGTTCCCTTCATCAGGTGCCTTGCTTTGGCCGGCGCGTTTACTTTGAAAAAATTAGAGTGCTCAACGCAGGCGATTCGCCTGAATAACAGTGCATGGAATAATAGAACAAGATCCTGTTTCTGTTCTGTTGCTTTTTGGAATACAGGATAATGATTAAGAGGGACAGACGGGGGCATTCGTATGTCGGCGCTAGAGGTGAAATTCTTGGACCGTCGCAAGACGAACTACTGCGAAAGCATTTGCCAAGAATGTTTTCATTGATCAAGAACGAAAGTTAGAGGTTCGAAGGCGATCAGATACCGCCCTAGTTCTAACCATAAACGATGCCAACCAGCGATCCGCCTGAGTTACTCAAATGACTCGGCGGGCAGCTTCCGGGAAACCAAAGTATTTGGGTTCCGGGGGAAGTATGGTTGCAAAGCTGAAACTTAAAGGAATTGACGGAAGGGCACCACCAGGAGTGGAGCCTGCGGCTTAATTTGACTCAACACGGGAAAACTTACCCGACCCGGACACTGGGAGGATTGACAGATTGAGAGCTCTTTCTTGATTCGGTGGATGGTGGTGCATGGCCGTTCTTAGTTGGTGGAGCGATTTGTCTGGTTAATTCCGATAACGAACGAGACTCTAGCCTATTAAATAGGTGCGTGGTTCTCTGCACCTTGCACCCTTCTTAGAGGGACAAGCGGCTCCTAGCCGCACGAAACAGAGCAATAACAGGTCTGTGATGCCCTTAGATGTCCGGGGCCGCACGCGCGCTACACTGAAGGAAGCAGCGTGTTTTTATCCCTGTCTGTAAAGACTGGGTAACCCGTGGAACCTCCTTCGTGATTGGGATAGGGGCTTGCAATTGTTCCCCTTGAACGAGGAATTCCCAGTAAGCGCGAGTCATAAGCTCGCGTTGATTACGCC